>NW_024539414.1:0-61101 GCF_016758775.1 Suillus clintonianus
TTTCAATAGCTTGGTCAGTTTTAAAACTGATGCATCACGCACCTGCCCGCCTCCCGCCACCGCCGTTTCTGCGCGGTTTCAATAGCTTGGTCAGTTTTAGGACTGATGCATCATGCACCTGCCCGCCTCCCGCCACCGCCGTTTCTGCGCGGTTTCAATAGCTTGGTCAGTTTTAGGACTGATGCATCATGCACCTGCCCACCTCCCGCCACCGCCGTTTCTGCGCGGTTTCAATAGCTTGGTCAGTTTTAGGACTGATGCATCACACACCTGCCCGCCTCCCGCTGCCGTTGCTGCTCGGTTTCAATAGCTCGGCCATTTTAGGACTGGTGCATCGTCCACCTGCCCGCCGCCACTGTTGTGCGCGGTTTTATTTGCATGTCGATCTATATACTAGTACATACTGCACCGTCTGATTTTGCCCACGTGATCTCCATCGCGTTGAATTTTACAAGTCCACTTGACATTTTGAAAAACTATAATTGAAGTCAGACGTGCCAATATTCTACACTAAGATCTCATCTTATACGTCAAAAACTCAACGAACATTTTCGGCAAGAAGACGCGATAATCTATATACTAGTACATACTGCACCGTCTGATTTTGCCCACGTGATCTCCATCGCGTTGAATTTTACAAAGTCCACTTGGCATTTTGAAAAACTATAATTGAAGTCAGATGTGCCAATATTCTACACTAAGATCTCATCTTATACGTCAAAAATTCAACGAACATTTTCGGCAAGAAGACGCAATATATTCACTCGCGAAAACAGAGTATAAGCCTACAAGGTAGAGATAGTATTACAGACACTAGGGGCGTAAGCTTGGAGAACAATTAAGCCTTGGTTCGCTTTTTCCTGATTCAGACGTCAGTATGCGCAAAAGTAAGAAGTTAGAACAGTAGCATACTTGGGAGCGCTGGGGGCCTCATTCTGTGCAGGTCGTTTCAATGAAGACGCTGCTTCTGCATCCAGGCATGTGTTTTCCTTTCCAGCAAAGAACGAGACACCATCGGTGCCAATTGCAGTCTGCAGCCTCGTTACGCCTAGACCTTTTTTGGCACACGTTTGCTGCGTACTGCAGAGTCAACGTTAATGGGAGACACCACCCCCTCCGACTGACTTTGACCACTGGTGGCGCCTCCAGTAACATTGGCCACTGGAACAGGAACGGGAACGGGAACGGGTAAAGGCTTGGTTGTTACGGCGCTGACCTCGAGGTTGGGGGCAGGGTTTGTGGTGGCTGCTTTGGCTTTTCTTTTCTTAGCGGGGGCAGACTGAGTAATCGTATTCGCAGCAGCCGAGGGCTTGGACACAGTGCAGTTAGTCGCGGACTTAGCATTGGGACGCTTGTTTGCATGTTTCGGCTTTCCACTAGCCTTCGTGATAGGAGGGCGAGACGTTCCATCCATACCCGGAGCCGGAACGAGAGAAGGCACAGCAGGCAAAGGCGGAACGGGAAGAAAGTCAACAGGCGAGGGCAGAATGGGAAGTGAGTCTCCGTTGGTCTGAGCGGGAACAGGTGGCAGCATAGTAGGAAGTGAGTCATCATTGACTTCAGCGTCCAGGCTACTGCGCTCTGCAGGAGTGGGGGACAGAATATCTGAGAGTCGCCACCCGCTTTGAGGAGTAGGAGAGCCTAGATCATTGAAGTTCCAGTTTGGATGCCGCAATCCCTCAGCGAATGAAAAGTTGGGGGTGATGACAGTCTGTGTGAATGAATCCGAAGGGGGCATACTGAAGCCAGGGTAGTTGTCTGTCTGCATCGGGAGCGAGGATCCTTGAGACTGAAATGATGCATCAATGTGAGGGAGGACGGCCTGGAAGGGTGCGTGAATTCCGGAGAGTGATGCATGACTGCCCTGAGCTACATGAGCATGGGCGTGGGTGTGGTACTGAGCCTGTGAGTCCGAGTTGTAGGTTGGATGAGCGGCCGTGTTATAGGCAAGGTGGGCTTGCGTCCCGTACGTGGTATTAGCCTGTATATCATAACCCAGAGGTGGATGCATATTGTATGGCAGCTCAGTCTGCGTCTCATAGGCTTGAGCCTGTGTCCTGTATACGGCCGCCTGCGCACCATACACATGACTACCGCACCCCGCGTCGTTCTGAAATGTTAATCAAAAAGAAATAGATGGCGTAATCTGTGAAAAGGTACTTACTGATTCAATCGCCCCCGCCAATGCACCAGGCGCCATTGATGCATGATTAATATCACCCAAGCCAGGCGCAGCTGATGCATCATTAAGTGATGCACCGGGGATGGAAAAGAAGGCTGTCGCAGGACCGGCTGATGCATCACCTAATGGATGCATCAGACCAAAGCATCAGCCCGCAATAAGAACGTATAAAGACCAGACCACTCACCATTGTCAGAGCTCCCCATCCCCGTCCCAGCTCTACCACCTTCAAACTCGCATAGCTGAGTCTCTTTCCCTTGCTGAGAATCTTCCTCTACCAGCTGTCCGTCATCCTCTTCGGGCTCGCCTTCATCGCCCTCCTCAGACTTCTTGGCGCAGTTATCATCTCCATTCGTCGTGATTGCATCAGGCTTGCGCTTGTTTGCAGCTGGTCGTGCATTCAGTGAGTGACCCAAAAACAGTGCAAAAAGACTTACGGAAGATGAGTTCGGCATACTGCTGGAAGGCCTCCAGGAATGCTCTGTCAGCCGTCTCATACAACTCATGAAAGGATTTTCCTTTGGGCGTTTCCGATGGGTGACAACTTGTAATCGTGTCACGTGAGTCGCCGTAAATTCATAGTAAGCCACGCCACTCACGATAAAGTCGTCATGTCCCAGTCATTCCTTGGATCGGGCCCAGCAAACATGAACGAGACGACAAACCGGGTCTTCTGCTTCACAAGTTGTGCGAAGCGATGACAAATCACAGGCAAGTCATCGATACCCCTGCAAATGGTGTTGGCCCGTCTGAATAGAACCACTAGGTCTAAATGAAACATACCGTGCGATAACCTCTGCATCCATCTCTTCGTCACCATCATTAATGTCGTTGTCGTCAAGAAAGTGAGTGCCACGTTTAGCGCCCTTCTTGAGAGCTTTAAGCCGTTGCTCATACTTCGCACGAATTTCAGCCTTGACGTCCTCGGACTCATCTTCAAGCAACTCCTTCGAGAACTTTCGGCCGAGTGCCACACGCTTTCCAGAAGTTGCCACGTTGCCGGCTTCCGCCTCAGCCACGACCAATGGCTTGATGCGTTCATCATAATACATTTCGGAATAGATCTCAGCCTCGGTCTTTGCACGTCTCTTTGGCTGCAAGGCATTGTCGAAAACAGTTGACGTCTTCTTCAGGCTGCGGTTTTTTTTGGAACCATTTGTGCGCCACCGGTACCATGTTTGAAGTTGCTAGGGTAGGGATATTGGTCAGTGCAGCCCTATTTTATTATGTTAAAAATACACTTACTACTTTGCGCGCTGTCTTGGCCTCCTCAACAGCGCTCACTTGCTCTGGAGAAAGTAAATCCTCGGGGATGTCGGGAAAGAGAACTGCGTGCTCCGGATACTTTCCGAACCATCCGCCATTGAGTATAGGCCAGAACTGAGTATACTGCCCCTCTTTCGCAAATTCCACGTATGTTGGTAACTGTTCTCGAAGCCAGAGCGTCTGTTCCTTCGAGGCCCATGTAGCTGGCGGCATCTGTAATACAATCAGTCCCCTGTGAGTAATTTCGTAAAATGTTGCGATGTCGTACTGTTAATAATATAAGATCTCAGCACGAACGTACGGTTTCACTAAATCTTTAGGCAAGCCTCCGCTCGAATGTTGTACAAGTCTTATGTATCCTGGAGGCGCACATTCACCATCGCACGCACAGACCTATTTTTTTCATTTGTTGCCTTGGGAGGCCAGAATCAAGTGTGTGGAGGATCCTGTCCAGACAACTTCGTTCAGAGCTAGCTATGTATCACTGAGGAATTCAAGTGGGTGCTAGTTATAGCGTCTAAATTGGTTCAAGATGGTTCACAAGTTTCCAAATTGTACTGTACTCTTCATGCTTCCTCAATTGATGCCATCTCCGCTTCTAAGCACGTTTTCCAGCGCAATCAACATCAACCTCCAACTGCAAGACTGCCTGTCGCTCATCCGTGGACCCCGTCAGAAACGGTAAATATGGGATCCAAGCTGAAGAGAGAGTTCGCTTATATTCAAGCCACGTCTTAATGCGCTAGCATAGCGACTTAGCTTGTAGATAGTAGTGTAATTGTGAAGCACGTACGAATTTACGACAATCTTCCGCCTCAGACAATGCGCGATGCTGCTCATCAGTTAGAACCTGAGATTCGGGGATGTCGGGCAGTAAGATCTGACGCTCTGGCCAACACAAGAAATACACCTCGAATAATGATGGCCAGAAGAGCAAGAGATCGTTGTCTTCGTAGCACCAAGAGTATATGGCAACCTGGTCATCCATCCACTCGAGTTGTTCGCTTGTCCAATATATTGAATCCGGCGGCATGGCTATCCTGACTGTCAAAGCGCGAACGTTAACTCGGAAACAATCAATCACGTACCTGAATATTTCGGCAGTGACTAGTGACTTGTCAAGTATGTTTGCCGCTGACGCTCAAATAATTAGGTTTTAAGCTCCGCTGAAGGCAGCACCATGTAACTCGGGCGGGACGTCAAATTTAGCAGCCAGCACACATCAGCGGGGGAGTGCCGTTTGACGGTGTGCGTTATGTCGTGTTATGTTCATATCTGTAGCTAGTATATAGGTGTAATGATAAAGACATCGTCCAATGAGATTCGAGAGTGGTGTGAATTATTTTGATAGCTTACTGTGACAAGCTGCTGGGGGTGACCGTGTATACAATACAGCGGCACTGTACACTAATTAGTAAGAACTAGTTGCCAGTTAGTAGATAGGGTCTGATGTGGAGAATATGTTCGCTAGCCCATGTTTTTATGTGAATACATGTGAATACATGTGCCAAATGATACCTTCAGATTGCTTATTTTCCTACAGCATCATTCAAATTGGCTTAATAGTCGTTTTCCGCCACAAATGAACCATTCGTTCATAAATCTCGTGTAAAATATAGTAGGTTGGATTATGGAGAGTGCGTCCTGTTCAATCTCAAAGTCAAATCTGTATCTAATGACGCCTGTGGCATTCCTGAACATGCTGGAGCATGGCGATCTTGGCCGATCAGTCGTTGGCTACTGCGACAGAACAATATATTGTAAATCTCGTGTAAATAGCACTAATCTAAGGCTCACATTGTATAAGCCTAACTCACCGCACTTACTCCTCCCATATAGCAGCTTCAATATGACTCGCCCGCGATTGTACAATACTCCCCAAGAAAAACTCGAAGCAACTCGTCGCTACCGAAAAACGTATTATGACAGGTCAGCAGTGCACATTTGGCGGTGCATATCAATCTCATCTACGATCAATGTTTTCACAGGAACAGTGCTATTATCAGTTTAAAGCACAAACAAAAGTATCGAGCACGACGGCAAGTCAATATTCATTTCCTCGACCAGTATATGATACTATCCTGATTGTACTTATTCTTGTATTCTATGTAGTGCGAATGCAGGCCCTCAGGAAACAGCAGACCCGGGAGGACCAAAAACAACGTCTCCGAGTTGCAGGTATGTTTCCTGAACGTTTACCACAACCGTAACAGCACTAAATTTTGGCAGCCAACATCGTCATTCTGACTCCAGTCGGTGAGTCTCACAAGGGCATCATCTCATCTCTTAAAATTACTAACAACCACTCTTTGCAAAGCAGGACGAATACCAACATCGCAGACGTAGAGGCTATGCTGACCCGTCTTATAAACGGCTCCTCTACAGAGCTTCTCGACCAGTTAGTCCAAGATTTCAGAGGCACCGCAGCCGTCGAGCATTGGATTAAGTCCATTGAGACTTTGCTGGCAGATGTAGATGCACTCAGACAGCGGGTTCAGGAGTATCATTGCGCCACTCTCCAAAGCCATGGTGTGGGGAAGGAAATACGTCAGGTGGAGTTCACTGCCGGAAGGGTCGCTGGTCTCACAAAAGCATTGGAGGACATCCTCATGCGTGTTATGGTTGACCCGCATACCCTATTTGACCACCACGCGCGAGGTGAGCTGCTGTATCAGAACTCTCCCAATATCACCGCGTTATAGACTCAAATTCTGCTTCTTGGGGTTCGGACATGTTCGCCGTGCATCGTACCTTATTTAGATTAGTTACCTACTGCACCAAGCTAATGCATCATGTCTCGTTATTCACGGACGATCACACGAAGTTCTTGCGGTGATTCACAGACTGCGCTTCACGGCGATCACATGAAGTTCTTGCACTGATTCACCAAGCACGACAATAACCCAAGAAATTTATATTGCACGCTTCAGGAGGTAATACATAATATACGGTAGATATACAAGTAAGTACATTACATTCGAGAGTTGCACATTGTCCGTTCAAGGCAGCCACCTGGCTTCTTCAAGCTTGATTGCATCAAGCATGCGAAGGACGCCGTCAGACCAGGACCTCGCACGAGTGTAAGACGAACAACTGACTCCGAGAACGTGGGGAGAAGTACGTGTCCTGATAGAATGTCAGAATAAAGAACCGTATTCAGAAAAGAGACGTACCATGTATTGAATATACCAACCCGGCGACCACGAGTAACAATGTAGAATGGGCCTCTAGCATCTGGATGCGGAATGTCAAAGGTAAAGCCTTTATAGTGCTGCTGAAGGTGTTCCTCCCCGTTGACCATGACTCTGCTTGTTGGGAGATCGGGTAAGTGTTCATTGTGCACATTAGGGTTAGGAAGATCAATGTGAGTGGGAGGGGCGGGGCCAGGAGGAGCGGGTGACAGGGCCTGAGCAGCGGGAGGGGCAGGCGATAGGGCCTGAGCAGCGGGTGGCAGGGGCTGAGCAACGGGTGGTAGGGGCTGAACAGCAGGAGGGGTGGGTGGCAAGGCCTGAGCAGCGGGAGCAATGGTGGGCAGAGTCTGGGCAGCGGGAGATACCAATGTCTGTGCATCTGTGGTGGGAGAGGCAGCAGAGGGCCCAGGGCTCTCTAGTCCAGTGCTGTCGACGATGACTTGTATCAAATTGTGAGCGTCGTTTGCGGAAAGCGTCAGTGAGGCTAGAAGTTGCAATACAACATCTGGAAACCACGAGTAAGCATTGAGGTGATCAATCGACTGAGAAAATATGTACCAAAGACGACATCATTGTTCGAAACACTGTGGGACACCATCATTGGTAAAGGAGAACTATGAGTGACTCACCTGGCTAGACGACCACCCTTTATACACCTTGGATGATGCATTAGCGAAGTCAGTACATATGTAAAGTAGGAACAGCAAGAATGAGTGGAAGAGGCTCGATTACATAATAACCTGGCGGCGAATAGGCAGTGCGTTACCAATTCGCAATGTCATCCAAGTTAAAGGATTTCTGGCTGTTCGCACATGGACAGAGTATTGCCATTGCCAAATTACACTGGCGTTCAGAGAAATAGGTAAGTCGAAGAACACCCTCAGCATTATTTACTAAATTATAATTAATATCATATGTAGCTACACTGGGATTGGATTGTTGGGTGTACACCGTGACGACCTAGTCGATTTCGTGACCATGAATGGCACCTCTGCTTCATCATCTGCGCAGCCTTCGTCCTCACCCCCAGTTCAAGTCATACACTGCACACAGGAGGTTCGCAACACCTTACAAGCCTTAACGAAGAAACGGAAGAAGAAACCAGCGCTAAATTCGTACACACGGACCTCCACGCAGTCGGCCCAGCAAAGACAACATACCAACTACTATGTTCACAATGGCTCTATCAGCTACAAACGCTCCTACATCAAACCTCCCGAGAATGCACAATCATCCCGTGCGCGGGAACCTTCACCAAATGTCATGCCGGATCCTTTCGACGATTATGGTACATCAGATATTGATGTTGCACCTTCGTCAGATGACGTCCAACCTTACAAAAAACCACGTACTGCAGGGGTAAGTGTAATGGTCAGATTGCCCTTTCAAACCACTCACGCAATCCAGGATCATCCATTACTCATGTGGTTAGATCATTGTTCTCTGTTCCTCGAGGAAATGTTGCGCCTTGAGGGCAGAGGGGGGCTCCGCAAAGCGCCTTGTTCTAGTTGTGGCAATGCTTGCCCTCAGTATCAATGCCAAGATTGCTTCGGAGTAGATCTCCGCTGTTCGTCTTGCATCACGGTGGCTCATCAACGTCATCCATTGCACAGGTTGCAGGTCAGTATGGTATTTCTATTTATATATAAGGTCTGACTGATCTACACAGAAATGGAACGGCAACTATTTCGAACGTGTGACCCTCAAGAGCCTCGGCCTCCGTATTCAATTGGGTCACGCGCTCAACGAGAAGTGCCCAAACCCCCGACAAGCTTTCAACGACAACTTCGTTGTCATCGATTCCTATGGCATCCACGAGGTGTTAGTAGATTTCTGTGCCTGTGCGAAGGGAGATTCCCATATACAGCAATTACTCCGTATGTCGTGGTTTCCTTCAACGACGGCCGACCCCAAAACCGCAGCAACCTTTCGCGTTCTGGATGAATTCCACTTGCTGTCTTTCGAGTCGAAGGTGTCCGCTTACGAATTTTATAGTGCTCTTATGCGGGGCACTGATAACACTGGCTTGACGCGCGTTAAGGTTCGTCATTGATTATTAGTACACGCACAGACTTATTTGGTTCTCAGGACCGATATGAATCTTTTATGAGAATGATCCGCGAATGGCGGCATCTGCTGATGCTTAAACATTTTGGGAGAGGGCATGACCCGAAAGGGGTGAAAGCCACGGGAGAGGGTGAGTGTGCGGTCTTGTGCCCAGCATGCCCGCACCCGGGTAAAAATTTGCCCGAGGACTGGGAGAATGTTCCCCTTGCAAAACGGTGAGCTAGAAGTACTGTCATTGGTCATTCACTAAACATTTGATTAGTTGGATATACGCGTTATTCATCGCTATCGATGCAAACTTTCGTCTCAAACGCAAAGTGGTGTCAACTAATACCGCGGACCCGGGATTAAGTCGCGGCTGGGCGTACTTTGTAGAGGAGGATACATACAAGCAATTTCTCGAAGATAAAATGGACGTCCCCCAAGAGGTGAGGCCTTTCCTTTGCTATGCTGTTCCCTCGTTGATTCGTTTTAGAAATCTACGTGCTCCAGCCACAACGCGGTAAATATGGCTGATGCGAAGACTAATAGGGGGCTAGCTGCTACCGGGCTTGGCACGATCGACTGTGCCCATCACAACATGAAGCGTCCGAATGCCGTTGGAGATTCGCAAAAGGGAGAGAAGTGAGTCTGCTCAATTGCTGACATTTGTATGCGCTGATAGGTGCTCGCCAATAGATACGTCAATATGGACTACCTCTTTTTTCAACGCTCCGTCACAGCTCCTTACAAAATCTCAACATTTCGTACGACATTGCCTGTCAATGGCACAAGAAGCTCTGGCAACGTATGAAGGGGTTTCCGCTTTCAATGCACTTCAATTTCGTATCGAGGGCCGTCTCCTTCTTCGTCCCGAAATTCCATCTCCCTGCCCACATTGAGAAATGTCAAACAACATTCTCATTCAATTTCAAGCGTGGTGTTGGTCGAACCGATGGCGAAGCTCCGGAGCGCGGGTGGGCTAACATTAATCCCGTCGCATCCAGTACGAAGGAGATGGGGCCCGGCGCAAGGCGTGATACATTGGACGATTTCTTTGGCGATTCGAACTGGAAGAAAATTGTGGGCCTTGGTGCGTATCTCTGTTGTATCGTGATGCTAGTCTCATCTGCCTCACTAGGTACTACAATGCTACGTAAAATGAAGGAGGCCTTACCTGAGCGCGCGAATCAGCAAGCTGCACTAAACGACTTGGAAGAAGGATTAAAGGATGAGTACGGGGATATTCTGAATCAATGGAGGTTGCAAGTAGAGGCATGGGAGGATGACCAGTCTCAGCCAAACCCTTTTGAGCGAAATGCAGATGGTTCGTTCACTTATTGGTCGAAGTGACGCCAAGTGCCTGATTTGTTATAATCACAGTCATTACGCTGGCTTCGGTCCGGCTAGCACTCGCAAAGGAAGAAGAATCAGATCTTCAGAGTGGAGCATCCCTCGCATTGCACGAGGACTGTTCTCCGAGTGTGTTGATTAGCTCAGGGCTGGAGCTTGAAGAACAACAGTGCGTTTTCTCTCATCCTTGCGTATGATGCCACTAAGCCTCTCCCAGGCGACGTTTGAGAGTCGACAAGAGCGGGTGTGGTATACACGTCACTGATAATCAACAAGGGAAGTTGCTTGAGCGGAGTAACACTTTGCAACGACGGATTGATGCCTGGTCAAAAATTCAAGAATTGTATATGCCCAACGTCGTTGCTATGCGTCTCTTGGACAAATCAAGCTCTGCCAACGCCACGTCCGTCCCTGCTGCAGAAACATTCAATCTGCGGTTGCCATCACAGATCGGCAGGCTGGCGCCTTGTGACGAACGACTCCAGAGGACAGAATGGAGATTGAGATACGCACAAGGCCATGATGCCCTCCGCTCCTTACGCTCCAACCTTCGTGCACAGACTGCCGTACTCAGGTACAAGGACCGCAACCTTCGAGGGCAAGGAGCCAATACTCGAGCACGTAGCACGCTTAAGACGATCGACGTGAGAATCGATGCTGCTGCCAGCAAATACGAAGGCGCACACAAGGCCCTGGTGATCCTGGGCGGACTCCTGAACGAGTCTGGCTGGCAGTCATCACTGCGTCCTTTAAATCGTCAGGATATTCGTTCTATGTCTGACCTGCTCTGGGGTGAATCGGAGGGCAGACGAAAATTGTCGTGGATATGGAATATGCGTGGCGCTGCGGGAAGTGAGAAGGACGATAACGGTGCTCTAGAAGGTAAGCGCGATACTACAAAATGATTCTCTTACTCATGGTGCAACAGATATGAGGATAGAGTGGTGTAAGGCAAGGGCACGCGCAATGCACTGGGGGGAAGAAGTACAACTCCTGCAGGAAGAAATGCGGCGTATATTAGCTTTTCTAAGGTAGGAAGCAGCACGCTGGGATGGAAGGCAAGACGACGCTACACTAACCAATGCAGAACACGAGGATGGCTGTGTGGCGTATGCGAAACGGCAGGCTGACTTGCGCCGACATCTAGCGTCATCGTTTGAGGCACGCTGGGCGGAGACACTGGCCTTGGTAGACGTAGATTGATTAATGGCCTCGATAGACGTAGATTGATTAATACATGCACTATGATCATAACGTGCCATGGCATCAGGGCGCCGGGAGGGGACGAATCAGCAATGCGCCAGATTATATTGGAGGGCGGGAGGAAATGAATAAGCAACGCACAAAGGGCGGGAGGGGGAGAATTATGCATCACAATGCATCAGACGGGAGGGCGGGATGTACGAGGGGCGGGAGGGGATGAATCAGCAATGCACAAAGGGCGGGAGGGATGATGCATCAGACGGGATGCATCAGGGCAGCAACGCACGAAGGGCGGGAGGGACGATGCATCAGACGGGATGCATCAGCCAGACTCAAGCGGATGCATCAGTGAAAGGGATGCATCTGCTCGAGTCAGGCTGATGCATCAGGGATGCACCAGGACCCAGTATTGTAGGGGAGAGTGATGCATTAGCAGTACTCACTACTGTAGGGGAGGAAAGAGCGCTACAACTGCAAGGAAAATGCATCACTGGTGCGTTACAATTACAGTAAATAATGCATTACATCGACACGAACCTGTGGCACTTGAAACATGCAATGTATCCGGATGCACAGGAAATTCTGCGCACAGTAAACTTATACATGTACTAGTAGTATAGGGTTGCTGGTAGTCTATTTGGACTCTCCGAGTCACTTAGCCTCGCGAGAAAGAAAGCTGTGAGGATTAGATATTAGCCAGCAAAAGGATTTCCGCAATTTTGACGTGAGTTCGGAGAAATCCGACGAAACGCCAGATCATAGGAGAGTAGTAGGCAGGGACCGAGACGAGCTAAAGATTTGCCATGAAGCCTATTCAAGTTCAGACAGTCCGCGCAAAGAGGAACGATTTTACCGGGATTGCGGTATGCGGGTCGCCATGGACTGATCCGCGCAGTGCACTGGACTTAAAACAGTGAACCTGATTGAATCCATTCTAATGATGTTATGAAGAAAGTCCTAGAAAGCCGCGATATTAATTGAGACCCTGAACTGAGAATTTACCTGGGTCGTTTGAGAGAACCACCTGGAAATTCGGAGTGTGAACGGTACAATCCACGTTCACGTGTACCTGTCAAGGGCATGAGTACGGTGTTACGTTACCTTGGCATGCCAATCCAGGTTCTCTCACTTCAGTGTTCAGAATTTGACTCTTACGCTTCGTAGAACTGGGATGAACACATGAGCCTACATGAATTTTTATTTGAGGTCCGGATTGACGTTTAACGTAATCACCAGTCTACGTTTTTTGGGCAGATGGCTATACCCAACGTAGGAATGTTCTGTCTCGAATGGCTCTCCACATCCCACACCCTTGCTGATGCCTATACCGCATGTTAGATCTTCTGACCCACGGATATACCCATGCTATACCCAACCAAGGTCGCTGTTGCATCGTTTAATAGATCAGCCCTACGCCTTGACTCCAACAGACAAACAACACTTCACCGGTCATCAGGAAAAAACAAATATTGGTGTAGTTCCAGTGACAACTACATATTGCTACATAGTCACTGTAGTGATATGTAGTTAAATACGGGGCTATGTAGAGCTACGGGAGGCGCTGGGAGTAGTTGTATTCACTGTAGTAGCCAATAGTCCTATTCTAAATCAATCTAAGTACTCGTAGTGGACATACAAAAAGTCTCGAGGTCAATGAATGGATTTAAGTAAAATTCACTCGCCAACTCATACACATTCGCGCTCGTCCACGTAGGATTGACCAATCGACCCATCTTGGGTATGAGGTGACATGGACGAATAATCTCGTCAACATGAATCACGGCCGAATTCCGTCGCAAGTGACGAGTTGAACGAGAGATTAGACGCAGACCAGACGACTCGTCTGGCTCTCTGAACGGGGTAAACCATTCAACGTACGCAAGGGGTCGCGGGTATGCGCCAAATTGACGAGGCAGCGTGAACAACACACGGACCTGCGCAACTCGGACAGCGGCTATAATTTAGATATTGTCATTGTAATACTTCGTAAAATGGAAGCCATTGACATACCATTCAGCGTGAGTAGTGCCTTCGATGCTTGGACGCCATCACTGCTAACCAGTGCCATGTCAAATCGATTGGGGGAACCTGGCTTCCGTCCAGAAGACGAAGGAAGCACTTCAGGCGTCGCCCTGACCCGTAGGCACTTGGGCAACTCGGACACACGAGGGTCGGGGGGAAGGATGATAACTACTTGTCGGAAAGTGTCAAAACGATCTTGGGGACCAGGCACAATGCTATGATTGTGCGGCAAACGCCCCTGTAAAAATAATGTGAGAGCGGGCAGGAAATCAACGGCGCCATGCATGGTTTCGAGATGTTGAACAGATCGACGAGGATGTGGGGCAGTCTTCGCCAGAACATGAATGATATCCTGCAAAACAACAGGCACCACATCAAAGCCCTCGTTTTCAGCATCAGAGTCGGAATCATACTCAGATTCCCGGTCTGTCCGGCGAGCGGCACGCTCAGCCACCCATTCGAGGTAAGTGGATCGGCAGAAGACTGCCTCCTGGCGTTGAAGCCATAACGCCATCTGTTCCTCGTAGTCGCGCTTGTTACTTGCACGGTAAGCCTCTTTAGCGAAGTCGATGTGGAGGCGCTCGGGAAGTTTGGTGTTGAATCCATCTGCAGCTCCGAATAGTTTGATTGACTGTACGTAGTGGGACAATTGATGTAGCTTTGGAATGTTGAAGTGTTCACGCACTGCGAGCTCCTGTAACACATCCTTGTGAGCGTGAAAAACGGTGAGGGCGTTCTCCAGACAGTCCAGGGATTCGCTCGTATGTGTATGAAGTCGTGCGTAATAGCAAAAATCCAGTAAGGCCCGCGTGACAATGACCACTCGACTGTGAATCAAAGCAACTCAATTCGTCAAAACTGAGCAAAAAAACAGAATATCATAGTAAATACCTTGGGACTGCACCAGTAATTAGCGCCATGAAAACGCGCTGCATTTCCTTGTGCTCAGTTCCGGTCCACTGCTTGACGCTCGATATACCTTTTTTAAAGTGACGGAGACCAGGATAGTCTGGAATGGCCTTGAAGCGAGCATCAAGTTCGGTTTCTCCCACGATGTCGAGGCACCATTTGACGAGATGGTCTTTGAAGACCCCCTTGTGGAGTTGGTGGAGGAGATCTGGCGTGAATGCCAAAAAAATGTTGGTGTGTGGTAAGTTGGCCCAGAAAGGTTTATACACCGGCCTCAGTCCATACTCATCGAATTCTACTGGGTGCTGACCACTCCTCCGTCTCTCCAGTATCTCCTTTGTCAGCTCCGGGTCTCGGATCAGTGAATTTAGCAGATCACCACGCTCATCGGCTGCCACCAAGCACTTAGGGCACCGGTTTTCTTTGCAGCAAGCAATGAGACACTGCTCGGGAAAATCCGCGACGTAGGCCGCAAGTATGGGGTACACTCGTCGAATGAACGAGTCAGCGCAAACCATGTCTACACCATCCTCACCGGCTGCAATCAGCGGCTCCAGCAACAGCGACAGACAGTGGTGGAACAATCGGTATCCAGCGAGGGATCGCGCATCAGACGTGAAACAATCGAGCTTCGTCACAGGTAAGTACCTGATGAGGATGGTTGCGCGTGCGGATGTTTGACGTCGTTTCTCTTTGGCAATGTTGCCAATTGACAGATAAACAGGCCAAGCGGACTTATCACCTCAAAACTGGGATAGCATTGTCTTGTCGGAGGCGAGGATTATTGGAGCTATGGTCGCACCCTCAGGCAGTTCTTTCTGATGTGAAGGTAAGCACCTTTTTCTCGTATCAAATTGATGCGCTACTCACCTGCTTGTCCCACCACCAATCAGCTGTCCACATATCATCGATGATCCGTTCGGTGCCCGCTTCGTCCTCATACGCTCGTGATGGTGCATACACCATATATTCCTTGAATAAAGGATTTCCGATAAGTTCCTTGATGCATTCTACAGGGTCGCGGGACCAAAGTTCAAGGTCCTCATGCAGCGACTGTCCGTTCTCATCTGTCCGATTTCCTTTGACGCTAACCTTCTTACAATTCCAGGCCGGTCCATGTGGCAGCGCATCGACTCTCTGTAGGAATGACCGTTTATTATGGAATGAAGGCTTGGTGCGGTTTCGCGTCTATCACTATGGTCAGTACATGTCTTCAGTCATTGATACCAAGCTCACTATCGGTAACTTCAGAAATTCATCCGTTTTAGTCTGCCCAAGGCTTTTGACCATCCATTCAGCAAGTCCCCATTCTTCCCTGCCAGAACTAAAGTTAATTTTCGTTGCAGATACGAGAAACGCGACTCATACTCATTGGCAAAGGGTGCCCACATATCTTCACCTTCACCCTCCTTATATTGCTGATGCCTTTCAAAACTAGTTTGGCCCTCTCGCAACGTCCAACCAGCTTCAGGATATGGTTCAAAGTACCGCCTGCCATCTTCTTTGTCCGTCACTTCTTCAACAGTGACTCGTCAACTTTTAGATGCTATAGGGTTGTCTTCCTCAAAATCGATGGAGCGCGAGCGGCGAAGTGGGGAAAATGAGTCGTTGTAAGCTGGTGCGCCGTCTTCGTCATCTGTATCTCTAACCATAGACTCCCATTTTCTTTTACATGCGGGGTGGGTAGCTATATGCTTCTTCACACTCCCACTTGAATGGAAAGGCTTGTCACAGTAACCGCAGTTGTGCAGCATGGTTGGTAATGGTTGGTAAGTGGATTGATTTTTTTTCAGGTTCATTTTGACGCATAACATAATTTGACAGGTGCACGGCCCCAGATCGCAGTCCGTTATAGAGACTAGTTTGAGGGCGCCACCAGGTACGTCCATTTCTTCAGTCCGAAATCGCAGTCCGTTATAGAGACTAACTTGTGGTTTTTCTTCAGTCCGAGATCGCAGTCCGTTATAGAGACTAGCTGGTGGGTTTTCTTCAGTCCGAGATCGCAGTCCGTTATAGAGACTAGCTGGTGGGTTTTATTCGGCCCCAGATCGCAGTCCGTTATAGAGACTAGTTTGAGGGCGCCACCAGGTACGTCCATTTCTTCAGTCCGAGATCACAGTCCGTTATGGAGACTAGCTTATGGTTTCAACTGAAATTTTTTAGGTTTCGGTCTCAGTGATTACGGCACGGCACGGCTCTACACCAGTCTAGTAATACCATGAGCGGCAAGAAGTAACTCTAAAAGTTGTGCCCGCTTTGCCTCCTCACAATGTTTTGCTTCAGCATCCCAGCGCTCTGCAACAAGTCTTTGCAGGCTCGCTTGTATGATGGTGAGCCTCCCTTGGCCTAGTCCCATTTCGAATTGACGCAATTTCTTTGCTTTCTCGCAGTAACGAATTTCGGCGTCCCAACGCTCTATGATCAGTCTTCATATGTATGACTGAGACACCGAGATGGGACCAGGCGTTTGACGGAAGGGGGGGAGCGGATACATGGCCTCTTCGATGGGCACTTCACGCTCGCCTGCATGAGGCTCCTCGTTATCCTCAACCTTCGGCCTGAAAAATAGTGAGTGTTTGGTATCGGTGAGGAGGTGTAGATTACCTTTTGATGCTGTTAGGGCGTTGATAGCAAGCCTCCGAGTCTGTGTCAGTGGACACCGCTGACATTAATCTGTAAGATCTGTCAGAGTGGGTGAGTGTTCGAAAGTATGCTCCGCACCGTTTCTTGGCTGAAGTGGATGTATCCATGGCAGTGAAAATTATTGCGGCAGTATGTCCCTACATTTTATCCATTCTATTTAACACAGCTTTCAGCATGGCATTATGCTCGATCAACAAACCCTGGAATCAACAAAGACAAGGTTCTAATTGTAAGTGTTTATGTCTCGCGCAACATTATAAAAGCTGCTGAACCTACAGGTTGTTGACTCGTTCGCACCTTGTGTTTTGAGGACGAATAATCATGCCGCCCCCTCGCAAGGCCACCTCCAAGCCCCCAAAGACAAGTGTTCTGTCGTCACCGCAGGGTAATCAACCGCTTGCGCACACCTCAAGAGGCCGAACACGCCGACCAACAGAAAAAGAAAACTATCGAGGCGAGTTTCCACAACTATGATATGATGCTTTCACTCACTTTCTCTACAGTATCTGAAACACGAAGCACAGTCCGTCGTCAGGCCACAAAGGAGAAAAAGGCGGAAAAACAGAAAAAACGGGCACTCAAGGCGTCCTATCAAGAGAACCCTGATGACTTCGAGATCGAACCCTCTGAGCTACATAGTGACGCTGACCATGATGAAGATACTATGGTTTGCACATTCGTCTTGTTTGCCGCCGCTTGAATAGTAGCTGATTGTTTTATTATTATTTAGTTCTTGGACCATGCTCTGCAGACGAAGCTGTCCAACACAAAGGTCTTGTCATTCAGCATGGGGAAAATACCCCCGGCATCACGCATCACTAGCGGCAGTGCACGCCAGTTGAAGGGTATGTCATTTTGCTCATCAATTGATGGTACACTAATACACGTCTGTTTGACCTAGCACCAATTGATTCTGACAACACTAACGTTGATGAGTCTTCTGGTGACGACTCAGACAAGAACGACAATTATCAATCTGACGCTGGCGCTGGCCAGACTGACGAAGAGGACGGTGACACTGTCGAAGAGGATGGTAACACTATCGATGAGGACGGTAACACTATCGAGGAACAACTACCTGCTACTCGGGCTAGCAAGCGACCGCTCGACACTGAAGAGGGCGCCACGGTAGCGTTGAAGATGAAGAAACATTCAGATGGCTCCCGTCTGCCGAGTCGTGTAAAAGTCACTGACTTCGATGATGTCTCCAAAGACATCCTTGTAACCGCAATCTCTATCTTCCACTGTCTAATCGTCACACAGGCGCCGTTTCCAAATTCCATTGCTGACGAGACGATGCTGGGAAAAGAAGCCTGGCGTGAGGCTTGCCAATTGAAAGGCATCAACATCAAATTGACGCCTTTAGCAATTAAGATGGTAAGCCGTCTGTTATCTATGCATTCTTGGACTGACTTATATTATATCTTACCTTTGGAAAGCTCTTGAAACGCACATCGCATGTGCGCGGTGAACTCAAAATGAAGATGCGGTCGCTTACTCGGACTTTTTTTGGGTTTCGGTCGAGTGAATTGAGGGACGTTATAAGGCAAAACCGTGATCTAGCGGAAGCCTTGAAAGATGGTTCATCGTTCGTTTTCAAGGTATGTAGTGCAATGGTCTACTTTCATGTACTGACAGTGGTATTAGGACTGGAAAGCGAAGACGGGGATATACAAGACCGAGCTACTCCAAGACGGTATCAATGTCATGTGGTTTGCAAACCGAAACGACGAGGGCATCGTCTACAACCAGTTTTTCAACCCCATGCCTATCAAGCTTATTGCGCTCATGCTTACAACTGTAAGTCATCTCTCGCGTTCGTATTATTATTGACATGCCTACTAATTGTTGTTAGATCGAATGCTGTATTGACGAGTGGATGCAGGGCGTGAAGGAAGACATCAGGTTCACAGCCATCACATATGGATCTGTCTACAACAATCATTTGAACTCGCTGCAGCGTTTTGACGAGCGCACGGCGCCTTACAAGCTCTTCGAAAGGATTTGTGACAATTTGCATGACGTGGCTCGGTGAGTTTCACTCGAATTTTGCAAGTGCCAGTCTAATTTGCAAAGTTTCCATGCAGGTGTAGTAGATACACCCACTACATTCTCAGACGCATCCAGAATCAGTGACGAGGCAATTGAAGATGCCATTCGAGAACACCAGCTTCAGGAGGAGAGTGGGCGGCGAGGCTAGTGAGAGCGGGAGCCGAGGGTCGTAGCAGTACCGCCGTTAGTATCGACTGATCTGAATTTATTGATTTGTTGCTATTTCATGTGCTATAATCTGAGTCACTACTATGGTGCGCTATGGTGTGCTATATAGTTGCTTGGAGTCCCACTCCTATGAACTACAATCTACTACTGATTTACTACAGTTGCACCATGTGGTGCTACATAGCGCTATGTAGCACTATGTAGCACTACATAGTTACTTCAGTTGCTATGTAGAAGGCATGTAGCAACCGAGCTACATTGACTACACGGACTACATAGTACTATGTAGTCAGCTGTAGTCAGGTGGTTTTTTCCTGATGGTGTTTCCCGTCCATTTGATGAACACTTTATGTATTCCACATCATTTCCACCACAAACTACATCTCCCCGTCAGGAGACAATACCAAAGCTTGCTTATACTGCACCTTCTCCGTCTGGCCAGTCTTCACCCATCTATTCCCCGCTCTCCAAGTTCCATACTCGCAACGGGTCGTCGCTTGAACATACAATGATCCGATATTCGCCTGGCAGGTGAGACGACATGTTGTCCAAAAATCTGGCAGGGCGGTTATCGCTGACATATCTAGCGCTGCGGTACGTAATTGCTACCCGAGGCGTGCAACTAAAAATGCATCGAACCAACATTGAACTGACGTTTACCGGGTTTCTGTAAATGAACGAAATGCCGCAACGATGCGTCAAAGTCCACAAAGTATGTATCCTTCACAGGATGACCCAATCATAGGCTGGGCAGATGTTGAACGGCTTAAGCTTTGTTTGAAAGCCAACAACAATGAATACTAAGGTGATTACATACCCGTAAAAGCCTTTGAAAGTCAGGACTGAAGTTCCAGAGAAGCCAAGTAGTTAAGGAGAGAATTGCGCCGCATCAGAGTTTTGAAGGGGGCCCAAGTTGTAACCCGTGAAGATCGGGGCCTTGATAGACTCAATACTGTGCAAGTGTGGGTAGCCGGTGTACGTTGTATGAAGTCGGTGTCGTCAATGAGGGAGTTTCCTTCAAATATATCCGAAAGCTTGACACGGATCTTTTGAAGCGACCAGCCGGTACTTAAAATTTCGGGTTTCGAATCGAGTTTGTAGCACCCTGTTATGACTCCGAGCTTGCTCGGTTCACAACACCATAAAGATAAAAAATCCGAACACACTCACGGCATTCACAGGGTTGAAGACCCCAGGACTCCCTCGGGATTTTCGCTTCAGTTCGCTTCAAGGTATAGTTGACAGCATCGCCAACTTGTATATATACCTCACCACAACGGCATCAGCACCTATCCCCCCCATTCTTTCTGCGTCGCCTTCCCTCGTCCTCATCACTATTAGCTTACTCTCTTGTCGTTGTTGGACTTCGTATTATTATGTAGCTAGATTTTTGATGTATTGTACCCCGCGCGCAATATATTAATGCTGTTTGCTCCGCTACAACTGCTGTGAGATGGGCCTTATGTTGGTGCCTGGCGAGTGATTAGTTGCAAAACATTGATGGCGGTCAAGACTCTGATCACAGTAAAGTGACGAAAATTTATTGATTTTTATCCTGTGACAATTAACTACAGAACAATGACTTTGGTTGTTAAAAATTGAATTCGCGAGTCCAGACCACATGAAGCCTTGTTATGTTCAGAAAAACATGTATCTAACCTTTGATATACAATAGAGTAGATGAGGAATCATAAGGGTTGTATAGGTAGGGGTAGTGTACAGGGAAATATATGAAAAAAATGAGTAGAAGCAAGGTACCGCGGCTGGCCATGGAATACGTGCCAGAGTAACGAGAAATTGCCGGCGGTCGAGGAGAGATCATCAGGCGGCGAAGAAAACAGGCGGCCGTGCGAGAGTAACAAGAAGGCGCAGGAGACCGAAGTGAGCAATGAGAGAGTGCGGTAAATCGTGGCGGCAGCGTCAGGTTAGCAGGAGCACGAGGAAGGTCCTGGTTGGGCGCGAGGCGACGGCAGGATGGGTCTTGGTTAGGTGAGTCGGTGTGGGTAATGAGAGGTTGCAAGAAGTTGCCGCCATCGAAGGCACAGGAGGTTGCCCAAGGGCGCGGGTGGCAGCGGGAGGGTTCAATGGCAGTTGCAGGAGGTTGTTGGGGTGGCGCTTGGAGGTGGGGAGCGAAGGGATGTCGTGGTTGACAGCGGCAGGGATAGGGTTTGAGTGTACACGTGTACACGCGCATATGGTTGAGAGGGCTCGGGGTGGGTGATGATAGCGAGAGGGAGGTTGTCATCACAGTCAACAACGAGGGGAAAAAGAAAAGATCAGCAAGGCGAGAATAGAATATTCAACTTACGTTGGCGCCAACGTCCTTGGGGTCTTTTCCAGGGCTAAAGAGACCGACTGCTCGGACTTTTTTCCAGAGGCAATAAAGGGAACCGAGCTAAGGTAGACGACATTGAAATACAACTAGTGCCGCCATGTGATCACGTGACTGTTCCCACGGCCAAATCTCAGAATTCGAAAATCCAAAATCACTATTTGCCTCGAAAATCACTTTGACAACATCAAAAAAATTGAAATTAAAAAACAATAAGCTTTGTATTTTACTCTACATCCACACTTAAAGTACTAGGAGTATCAAAGGAGTATGGTTATGACTGACTACGCACCAGTAGTGCTTACCTTGATTGTGGCACAGCCTGGTGTTATGTAATCTACCATATATGGTTAAAGTGGTATCACGTGACGTGGCCAAATCTACGGGACAAATATTTTATTTTCCGCCTATAGCATCAGAAATGTATTTGGAGATGAAATACAACATATAGAAAAAGTGGAAATAGCTCTCTTAAATTTCAGTTTTGAGAAAATTTGAGACCATCAAGCTATCTAGAGAGGTCTTAGGAACAGATTGGTGCAAAAAGAATGTTTGGAAAGTGGATGAGGAAAGTGCAATAAGTTGTGCAAAATGGTGTCTCAAAATGTAGTTGGATTTTAATGTCGTCTACCTTAGCTCAGAGTCATAACAGGGTGCTCGACACTCTTTCGAATCTGGCAGTGAGGTAATGCAAAGGGCAAGATCAAGAATGTACCGGTGCGTATAACGTCCTTCGTGCAGGCGAGCTAATCGGATGAGCAGAAATTTCACGGTGTATGACGGCCGAACGCCGCTGAAGAACCAAAGAGATTCTCGCTGAACAGGGCAACTTGCGAGGCCCCGTTGGTGCAAAATGGCGAATTTTTCCTGAAACCGCCATGAGCTATGAATCCATCAATGACTCATCTAGCCAGCACAGACGCACCGCTAAAGATTTGGGACAAACTATAATTGCTTCCACTTTCAACTTCACTACGACATATATCATAGAGCTTGAGTGAATGAACATGAAAGCAGTTGGATCCAGGATGGTAGGCTTTCTTCCTCGAGAGGAATGTCAGATGGAATCAATCCTCATTTCTCTCGAGGATCACTGCGAAAGATGTCACCGAGCCTGAGTATTTCTCAATAGTTGAAGTTTGAATGTCGGTCATCGCTTTTGCCCTGTTATTAGTCTTCAGGCATCAGCCCTGTCCGATTTCATGCGAAAGCAGCCAAAGAGGGTTGGTACGAGTAACATAATAGTGGGAGCACGAGCCTCAAGGCCAACTTGTAACCAAGAACAATTTACACTTACTGGATTATGTAAGTATCGGCTTATTCATCACTCCCTCAGACGATGAGATAAACCACAATTCTGTATTCCCCTCGCACTTGTTGCGAAACTGCACGTGGGATCCCACAAAAATTTCGCATCTGCGGCTCAGTGTACAAGGAAAGTTCTAGGTCTAAAGTCCGACTTCACGATGTTCGCGTCTCTTGTTCCCTTACAACCATGTTCCCTTCCTACCATCATGTCTACCAGTATGGTCCAGTAGCGATGTGGCCTACTTCATGTCCCTCTCTGGTCCCAAACATTCGAATACGTTCCCAATGTAGGTTTACTCGATGTCGGTGGTATGCAACTCGTGTATTTGGGTGTATGGGGCGCATATATGCGCAATTTTCGTTGCTCGTAGTCATGGAATGTACGTCATTGCTTTTCTCGCTGATACGGTATTGAGCTTCATTTTCTGTCAATTTTACCAGTTGAAAGCCGCACAATTGGTGAGTGCTTCTCGTGTTCGTACCAGGGGTACTGACATGACTATTCACTTAGGGTCCCTCGAACCTAAAACACGGTCCCGGCGGCTGTCATCGACGGTACCTTGTACTGAGCACCCGCGTTGCGTACCATTCGGACTGCTTTCCTGCCTTCATTCGATTGTTTTCGTTCTGTGTCTTTCCGTGCTATTATTCGTATTGCAGGCCCGGGGACTGTATACGTCTTTTGTAGTAACTACAAGCAATGTGATATGAACTGTTCTCACAATATAAACCGCCCGTAAGGACCCTCGCTCAACGACGCACGACATTACTCCTTTTCCATCGTGGATTTCTTGTTGAGATCGTGCGAGGGCGGTTTCAGTTGGCGGCGCACGATGCGGCACTCTCCAGACGTCTCTCGCACTGTCCGATTTTCACTGGGGATCATGTCCCAGCCTGTACATGTCAGATCATTAATGACCCGTACACCAATGACCGTCAAGTGAGAATTCTTCATACTCTTATTTGAATTGGTGCGCTGCGTGTATCAGTTCATAATGGCACGTGTGGCAATGGTAAGGTAGACGACATTAAAATCCAACTACATTTTGAGACACCATTTTGCACAACTTATTGCACTTTCCTCATCCACTTTCCAAACATTCTTTTTGCACCAATCTGTTCCTAAGACCTCTCTAGATAGCTTGATGGTCTCAAATTTTCTCAAAACTGAAATTTAAGAGAGCTATTTCCACTTTTTCTATATGTTGTATTTCATCTCCAAATACATTTCTGATGCTATAGGCGGAAAATAAAATATTTGTCCCGTAGATTTGGCCACGTCACGTGATACCACTTTAACCATATATGGTAGATTACATAACACCAGGCTGTGCCACAATCAAGGTAAGCACTACTGGTGCGTAGTCAGTCATAACCATACTCCTTTGATACTCCTAGTACTTTAAGTGTGGATGTAGAGTAAAATACAAAGCTTATTGTTTTTTAATTTCAATTTTTTTGATGTTGTCAAAGTGATTTTTGAGGCAAATAGTGATTTTGGATTTTCGAATTCTGATATTTGGCCGTGGGAACAGTCACGTGATCACATGGCGGCACTAGTTGTATTTCAATGTCGTCTACCTTAATCAAGCCAGAAGCGCTGCCATCCTGTGTGAGACCTACGTACTCGGATGCCACTGGGCGTTGAGACAACCCCATATCCGCAGTAAATGGCACCGATAATGAACGAGACGGCCGAAGAAGCGAAGCTAAATGGAAAATGAGTGCTTATGTAGCACATATGATCATAGTCGTAACTTATCAGAGTCATAATCGCAAAAAAACTTCGAATTGAACGCTGATAGATGGGCCCTTCATTTTTGCATTTGCAGCGTTACAGATACATTCAAAGTGCGACGTAGGTTAGTGGAGGGCGCCAGGAAAGCGAGACAGCCTGGACGAGTGTGTACTTGAGAACGGTGGAGACAACGGGACGAGGAAAGACGTGTCCACTGGCGTCCAAGGCGAAACTGCAACGAAAACTGAGCAACGCAAAAGGTTGAATGCAGGTTGAATGCTACGATATCGGGCCATCCAGATACGCCAGTGGCTCACAAGCACACAACAACACTGGCGAGAAATAGAAACGAAATTGGCGCTCTAGCACAGGAATGACGTTCATAGCTGTAAGAGGCTGTGAGTCAAGAAGCAGATGTGAGAAATAGCACATCTTGCAAGGACGACAGTTGTACTCACGTTCTAGAACTCTTTCCTCTTTGTCATTGTTTGCCTCTTGGTAACATCAACTCTGATTTAAAATTTCAACGCAGATGAACTTACGATCAGCTCTACTAGAGGCGAAGTAGGACTCTTCAAATCGACTATCAACGTCAGACCTGCAGGAGACGAGGAGCGCTCACGGCAAGTCCTTCAAACATATCTAAAGAACACCTTGCCCCTACTTGACGGGTTTCGCTCGCGTTGACGCAACAATGGCTTCCACATCGACGAAGGCACCCGCCATGAAATCGACTCTGACAACGGTAACAACTTTGATGGGTCACAGAGAGCAGATTCGATCCATGTCCTACTTTCCTGACGGCCAGCAAATGATCAGCGGATCTTATGATAAGACTGCTAGGCAATGGGATCTGAAGGCCGGTAAGGAGATTGAGGAAGCGCGGGGTGTTTGGAAGGAGGCGGTGTGGGCAGTGGCGGTATCAATGGATGGTCGATGGGTTGTTACTGCTGCTGGAGTTTATGAGCATCCGGAGCTGAAAGCCTTTGAGGTTAAAAGTGGGGTTGTGAAAACATTCGAAGGCTACTCAGATCTAGAGGAGATCACCTGCATTGATATCTCCACAGACAGTACACTGCTGGCAAGTGGGGCAAATGATCATACAGCGCGGATTTGGAACTTGGACACTGGCAAACCCGTGGCTGGTCCACTGAAGAGTGTCAAGTGGGTAGGAGCAGTTCGATTCTCGACGGATTCGAAGAAGCTCGCGGTCAAGTCATATAGGGCGAACTACCTTGAGGTCTGGGATGTCCAAAAGCAGAAATTGGAAGCGAGCATGGGGTCACCTGGTGATGAAATAGGAACCACATATGCGCCAATTTTTTGGACAAACAAAAACAAAAACATCTTGACGGGCGACTACGCCTCGACGATGATCTATGAATTCGACGCATCGACACTGGAGACTGTCGGAACTCCCTTCGAAGGGCACACCAAACTTGTCACTGGTCTAGCACTTTCATTCGATTGCACTCTCCTTGCAAGTGCTGCTAGAGACGGCACTATCAAACTGTGGGCTTACGAGTCACGCCAACTCCTAGCTTCCTTCGATGTTCAGAATCCTCTTACCCTTATCCTCTCACCCGACTCACGCCAATTAACTTACACCACATACATCTACGATGACCACAATATCTACATATGCAACACTCCACCTGATGTCATTTCTCAGGCTGCCGGAGTAAATCAGTCAACCCTCAACAATCTGCTAAATGTACGCAACTCGTTCTTGTACTCATTGCACCACTCATCCATTACCATCATTGTAGTCTGACGCAACTCGCCATCCTCCTGCCAGGCATCGCAGACAACCAATATCCACCATACCTATGTTCCAAAGACCTCTGCCTACAATAGATCCGCGGCAACCCATTTCCCTTCGCCTCAGCAAATTTTTCCACTTCTCTCCTCGCACAAATATACCACCTGTTCGGCACGTTCAACCTCGTAATCCCCTGGATGTAGGTTGTGCATCTCGTTCTTTTGCAATTCACTGACGATAGTACCACAGGTTCCGGCTACATCGCCTCTGCCCCACTCTCTCTCGGGGCAGGTTGCAACTCAGTTTGATCAGGTCAGTCTCGAGTTTCAGTAAACTTGTAATGTATGACTGAGTGCATATCCAGTTCGAAATAAGTTCTCCGCCTCCCCCCTCCACCGGAGTCACGCAATTCATACGGCAGAACCTTCCTTTCCTCGTGCCAAGACATAGTCACGGGCCACCAGTTGTTGAAGTTGCAGCTGGACGGAAGTTCACTGTAACGTACATTTTCTCACCTTTCAGCACCTCTTGCTGACTTGTTCACTCTAGCGGCTAGCTGCTGCTAACTTGCCGGAATACAGGAAAGCAGACGACACCCGATATCCGTCTGGGCAGCGGGATATCGAGTCATCTGACATTGATTCGCTCCCAGATGTGCATTGGTTCAAGGCGTTCCTCTGCTACTATTCGTGCTGGTCTCATGGCAGACTGAGGACGCCTCCTCGATGGCGCTTGGAACGCGTTGTCATCCCCCGCCAGGATGGTACAACAAATAGCAGCCGCGGTGGTGCTGACGGTCGCAGTTAACTTCGTGCACTCATCCACGTTTGTTGTATGGTATATCTTCTCTGACTGATGATTTATTTGTATATCGATTCTATGCTATCTGCAATACTTGCCGCATCTGCCAAATCCCATCAGAATTTGAATTTTGCAAGAGATGCAAATTGTCACTACAACTCGTGTAAGTATTTCCACCCTCGAAATGCTCCTGCTGACCGAGACACATAACAAGATGATGTCCGCCAATCACAAAGACGATAATGATCATCCCTTAGAACACCTACCTCGAAAGAAGACACCTCGGGTCGACATCCCGCTCGACGTTAATGAACCTGGGTAACAGGTATAACTCTCATACTGGATCTGTCTCCTCAGTCCAGAGCAGGCTCCATCGCTTCCTCCCGTTCTTGTTGCAACTCTCAAATGAGTTGCATAAGATGTGCTTAGGGAGCATCGAGATGACCACACGAGAAGCAACCATCAACGATCTTATTCACATTGGTGTATATTTTCTTTCTCGTTCTTTTGGAGACTCTTATATCTTACTCTAGGACTTTCAGCAAGAGAACGTTGGTATCCTACAGAGCGCTCCCGAAAAGAATGACTTTGAAACGCAGTCACATTGGGTGTGTGGAAAACTCTTCTACATTTTCGCCCGGCAGATATGAGCCGTCTTTAAATACCGGCGCGTGAATTTCCTTCCACAGTCAGCGCAGACAGCCTTAACCTTCCGCCGATGTGTTTCATTCACATGGCGGGTGAGGCTGTCCTTCTGGAGGAACCTCGTGCATCCGGGCCAGGTGCACTTTACTTTGTGGCTAACCTGCACAATGGGGAGAGGGAGTTGTTGGTCATGTATGGACGAAGACCCCGGAAAGGTCTGCCCCTCAGGGTATATGTCATGTTGGTGGGGGAAGGATTGTGCACCGAATTGATGGCTAATAAAACCAGCGGTATCGCGGTCTTGCCGCACATGGTAAGCGTTTAGAAGAAATGCTACGAACATAGGGAACTTACCTTGGGAACGTTGACCGAAGGGAGGATCTGCATCCTCTGGCAGTGATCCCATATCCCCGACAGAATTAAAAGGACCGTACCATTGGTCCGAAAGCTGGCCATGGAACGCTAGTGACTTTGGCAGGAGGGGGAGCCCAAGCGAAGTCAACAGTGGTGAAATATCATTGAGCTCATCGAGCGCAAATGACGCGATGGTCTGAGGCTCATCACCGACGACTGATTGGGGGTAAGCGCTGTTATCCGGTATGCCCGACTCCGGCATGGTGACTTCTGATTGGACGCTGGCAAGAAGTTCCGTAATGTGGGTGCGAATCTCTAGAATTTTCTTGGGGTCAGCATTTGAAAGGCTGCACGTATCACGAACTTACCTTGAAGAAGATCCGCACCCTCTGGCAGGGTAATAGTAGACTCTGAAGGTCCGTACTCTAAATCTGAAAGCTGGCCTTGGAATGCTGTTTTCTCTTCCAAGATGGAGAGTTCGAGCGGAGTCAACGACTGTGAAATGACATTGAGCTCATCGAATGCAGCTGTCATGATGGTCCGAGGCCAATCATCGACGATTGCTTGGAGGTGAACGCTGCTGTCTAATGCACCCTCATCCCCCACGGCGACTTCTAATTGACAACTGGTATGAATCTCTGCAATGCGGGCGCGGATTTCTAGGATTTCCTTGTAAACAATGTTCAGCCTGTCATTGCGTCGATCAAGGCACTCGAGGTATGACTGCAGCATTGATTTCATTAAACCTTGATCGGGAGCATGCCCTAACCGTGAAGATGACATCAGCATGGGGGTTGTTTGTAACGATTTGGACCTTGAATGTTTATTCATGGTAAGCTCATATGTTCATGGTCTACAGTGGGTGAGATAACCTTACTTTTGCAAATACATGCTCCTTCTGAACTCTGGGTTGCGGGTTCTAGATGACACGGGAAGTCGTACGAATGATACATGGAAGCCTTTGCAAGATCATTGCCTTTATATTACACGATTTTGCCTGGGAACTGATTTGGGTTTTTAAGGCCATGGCAGGTCAACGTAACTAACCATCCTCCGAATGGTCGACGGTCGGTCATGCAGTGCCAGCCCGGAGACCCAAAGTGGAAGTAAACCCCTGAGATTCTTGACAGCTAAGCTTCTGTCATATGATCCGTGGTGCAATTTTCTCAGAATTGCAGTGTGATGATTTTTTACATAGCCTCTTCGAAATGATTTCATTCTCAGCGCTCATAAAGAGCCGTACGTCATCAAGGCAGAATCAATTTGCACCGTTCCCATTCGGATGCTACCGAGCGTGGAGAATAATGATTACACTGCCAATGTACTAAACGTTGTATGGTGCTACGTCTAACACCAAGTTGCACAATATAATTTTCTGGTGCGCGATACAACAATTGACTGATCATTGACTCCTATTTCTGAATCTCAGCAAAGTTTGATGTCATGGCTGGTTGTGCAGCTGCTAGATGGTAATATGACCGTAAGATTATGAGTACAAGGGTACGTAGTACTTCAATTTACAATCAGGTCTGAGCTCAAGATATGCGGTTAAGATAGTACTATGAAACTTAATCCCAGGATGTCCTGGTCGTGCTGTACAGTTTCAAAATATTCGCACGCTAGCACCCGAACGCACCCGAAATTCTGCGCAGAAGTACGTAAACTTATACATGTACTAGTAGGAAAGGGTCACCGGCAGTCTAATTGGACTCTCCGAGTCACTTAGCCCCGCGAGAAAGAAGGCTGCGATGATTAGGATTTGTGCGCGAACAGGCAAGTTTAAACTTCATAAGATCATGAGGGGATGAGGACAATTAGTGAGCGGTTTACGACACTCTATCAGTGTCACAAAGTTCCACCCCTCATTAACAGTTAGGTGATGCGGGCATGCGCACACTGTCCTTCGAGCTAATAGTGAGTTGTTTTAAAATCCGGCAACGGATCTATATTCTCGTTAAGTCTTCAGATATTAGCCAGTAACAAAAGAATTTCCGCAAGTGTGAGTTCGGAGAAATCCGACGAAACACCAGACCATAGGAGAGTAGTAGGTAGGAACCGAAACGAGCCACAGATTTGCCATGTAGCGCAATCCGAGAGCGGAAAGTCTGCACAAAGAGGAACGATTTTGAGGGGATTGCGACATACAGGTTGTCATAGACTGATCCCGATCCGCGCAGTGCAGTGCACTTCAAATGCCGAATCTGATTGAATACATTCCAATGATGCATTATGAAAGCCGCGATATTAATTGCGACCCTGAACTGCGAAGTCTTGTAGACCGTTCTGGTAGAACCGCCTCGAAATTCGGAGTGTGAACGGTATAGGCCGAGTTTACATTGACCTGTCAAGGGCATGAGGACAGCGTTGGGTTGCCTTGGCATGCCAATCCAGATTCTCTTGCTTCGGCGTTCAGAATTTGCAAAAATAAGAAAAAAATAACTCTACGTTTCATAGAGTCAGGATGAATACACGAGCTTATCATGAATTTTCATGTGAGGTCCGGAGTGACGAGAACAACCCCCATCGACGCCATCGGCGCGCTCGGGGCATGCCACTGATAAGATTCAATGAAATTAACCACTAGTCCGCGTTTCTGGAGTAGATGACTATACCCACGTAGGAATGTTCTGTCTCGAATGGTTCGAGGATGGTCTCTCTTGTCTCTGCATCTCACATACTTGCTGTTCTATCATTTAATAGATCAGCCCTACATCTTGACTCCAACAGTCAAACAGCACTTCACCGGTGTTCCCCGTTCATTTGATGAACACTTGTCCCTCTCTGTATCCCACATCCCTATCACTGCTAACCACATCTTCCCGTCAGGAGACGACACCACGGATTACTTACACTGTACCTTCTCTATCTCTCCAGTCTTCCCCTATCTGTTCCCTACTCTCCAAGTTCCATACGCGCAACGGGTCGTCGCTTGAACAAGCGATGATCCGATATTCGCCTAGCAGGTAAGACCAGATGTTGTCCAAGAATGTGGCAGGGCGGTTATCGCTGACATCTCATCTGGCGCCGAGGCACGTAATTGTTACCCGAAGCGTGCAACTAAGAGCGCATTGAAACCAACATTTGTCCAAAATAGTAGCTCATGGAGGTGCGTTTATCGGGTTTGTGAACGAATGACACGCCGAAACGTCAATGCCCACGAAGTACGTATCCCTCACAGGATGACCAAATCATGGGCTGGGCAGATGTTGAAGAGCTTGGGCTTTCCAGGGAAGCTAGGTAGTTAAGGAAAGAACTGCGAAGCATCAGAGTATCGAAAGGGGCCCAAGTCGTAACCCGTGAAGACCGGGGCCTTGATAGACTCAATACTGTGCAAGTGTGGGTAGCCCGGCTACCCACAAACCGGTGTACGTTGTGTGAAGTCGGCGTCGTCAACGAGTTTCCTTCGGATAAATCCAAAAACTTGATACAGATCTTTTGAAGCGGCCAACCGGTGCTGAGAGTTTGGGGTTTCAAATCTGACAGTGAGGTAATGGGGTTACGGGCAAAGGGTAAAATGAAGAATGTACCAGTGCGTATAACGTTCGTTGTGGAGGTGAGCCAATCAGATGAGCAGAAATTTCACGGTGTATGACGGCCGAACGCCGCTGAAGCACCAAAGAGATTCTCGCTGAACAGGGCAACTTGCGAGGCCCCGTTGGTGCAAAATGGCGAATTTTTCCTGAAACCGCCATGAGCTATGAATCCATCAATGACTCATCTAGCCAGCACAGACGCACCGCTAAAGATTTGGGACAAACTATAATTGCTTCCACTTTCAAGACAACTTCACTACGAAATATATCATAGAGTTTGAGTGAATGAACGTGAAAGCAGTTGGATCCAGCCTGAGGATGGTAGGTTTTCTTCCTCGAGAGGAATGTCGGATGGAATCTTCAATCCTCATTTCTCTCGAGGATCACTGCGAAAGATGTCACCGAGCCCTAGTATTTCTCGATAGTTGAAGTTTGAATGTCGCTCATCGCTTTCGCCTTGTTATTAGTCTTCAGGCATCAGCCCTGTCCGATTTCATGCGAAAACAGCCAAAGAGGGTTGGTACAAGTAACATAATAGTAAGAGCACAAGCCTCGAGGTCAACTTGTAAGTAACCGAGCAATTTACACTGCTTGCCCTAAAGTAGATCTTGTTTGAATTCAGCTGTGCATTGATTGGGCTTTATATCCTTGATCTTCTCCCTCCACCGACACTCTCCTCCGTGAAGCATTCACTTGCTTCGTTCCCACCCCCTCCGTCTCCTCAGCACAAAAAAATGGCCTCCCAGCTCTCCCAGCAATATGCTTGTTCGTTAAATTATTTACTCAGTCCAACGTTTGCTTTTGATCTAACGTAATGGAAATTTTGTAGTCCGCGCACAGAAGAGCATGGGCCTCGTCGGCGGCACACCAACATACATGCCAATAGAGGGATTCGCTGCCCCCGATGTCCCAGCTCGCACATACCACTACAGCCCCGACGGCCGTCTCTTCGCATACGCGCTACCAACTGTGTACGTTTTGCTTCGTGCTCGCGCGATCCACCTGGTTGACTTAATTTGATCCCCGCAGCGTGCGGATCTTTCTAGCCGAAGGCGCACAGCTACTCCAAGAACTGAGCGTTCCAAACATTATCGAACTCAAGTTCTCCCCGCGCGGAACATACCTCTCTACATGGGAGCGGCCAGGTACGCCTCGTGTATATCATTCAGAGCATCGGCAAAATCTCACTTCACACGCCTCCCTGCAGTAAAGCTGGAGGATGGCGCCCAGCACAAGAATCTCCGCGTCTTCTCTGCCTCCACTGGCGAGGAGCTCATCTCCTTCACACAAAAGTCGCTGGAGAACTGGGACCTTCAGTATACCATATCTGAGTCGCACGCCATTCGTCTTGTTGCTCAGGAGATCCAGGTCTACCGTCCTGCTGAATGGGGGAAGGGCATCGCCGATAAGCTGCGCGTCGAAGGCGCATCGATGGTCTCCCTCAGTCCTGGATTGAACCCGTCCGTTGCAGTCTTTATTGCTGAGAAGAAGGTATCGTCCTTTTCCCTCATGATACGTACATTCTTTTACTAAGTGTGCTTTTCTCAGGGTGCCCCTGCAATTGTCAAGATATACGGCCTATCAACACTTTCTGGCGCTCCAACTTGCTCTAAAACTTTCTACAAGGCGGATCGCGCCCAGATCAAGTGGAACGATCTTGGCACGCAGGTGCTCGTCCTTACACAAACAGAGGTGGATAACTCAAACATGAACTACTACGGCGAGACCGGTATGTACCTCCTCAGTGCCGCTGGCAATTTCGACTGCCGCGTGACCCTGGACAAGGAGGGACCGATCCATGACGTCTCGTGGAGCCCAAACTCGAAAGAATTTGGCGTTGTCTATGGATGTTAGTTGTCTCTTTTGCTCACGGAAGTTGCACTAACAACCGGCATCTTTTCTTAGACATGCCTGCTAAAACCACGCTCTTTGATCAACGCGTGCGGACGCTCCATGATTTTGGATCCTCTCCCCACAACTTCATCTCTTTCAATCCGCAAGGTCGCCTTGTCGCACTCGCTGGCTTCGGCAACCTGGCAGGAAAGATTGATATCTTCGACAGAAGAACGTTGACGAAGATATGTACCATCGACGCGCCAAACACGTCATATTGCGAGTGGTCGCCCTGCGGCAGGTTCCTCTTGACAGCTACCCTGTCTCCTCGTCTTCGTGTGGACAACGGAATGAAAGTCTGGCATTGCACTGGAGGACTTATGCACGTCCAACTGGTTGAGGAGTTATACCAGGCATCATGGAGACCTACGCCATTTGATCAGGCACCACCGTTTGGCCAGGCTATCCCTGCTGCACCCCAGCCCTCAATCAGTGTGTTGACTGCGGCTCTGACCGCTAAGCCCGTTACACCCAAACCTGCAGGAGCCTACAGACCCCCTGGTGCACGCGGTCTTGCTACTCCAGCGATTTTCAAGCGCGAGGACGAGGGCGGTGCGCCCCGTATGCCCACTGGCAGCGGCAGCGCAACACCTCCACGGGGCTACAATCGCTCGCCGAATCCCCCCGGTAGCATGGGGCATGCGAATGGAGGTACTCCTAATGGCAATGGCCACTACCAGAACGGGAACGGGGGACGGAGGCATGTGCCTGGCGCCGCGCCCAAGACACCTTCGAGTGCGCCTGGGCCAGGGGCAGAGGGTGGTGACAAGAAAGGGAAGAAAAAGGGGAAGAAGCGTGAGAAGGGAACTGGGGAAGCGGGCTCGGGGGCTGCGACACCTACTGGGGAGGCGTCTGTGCGACCATCTATTGATGTGACTGTGGTAGGGACGCAGACCCCTGGCCAAGGTTCTGTTCCACCGACGCCGGGAGCAGAGATATTGGACCCTGTCGCGAAGAAGGTTCGAAATCTTAATAAGAAGGTTAGTATCTCCTTTAGTTTTTGTCGTCGCATCGTTCTTACGACCATTGTCATGCAGCTAAAGGCTATCGATGAGCTAAAGGAGAAAGCGAACCGCGGGGAGCGACTAGAAGCGACGCAGCTCAAGAAAATGGAGGGGGAAGCTGAGATTCGCAAGGAACTGTCTAGCCTTGGGATCACAGCCTAGACATGTTCTGCACCATTCAGCATATCACGACGCATGCCATCTCTCGAGTAATAGGTTTTGTTGAACACACACTGCTATTGTTATGCGTCGTCTGGCAGATTGACATTGCATTTATGCGTGGGCTAGGGTTGGATAATCATTAGATGACATGTATGTATGTATGTATGGTTGAAATCTGCACCATGGTTGTTAGATATATGGGAATATGATGTATGTTCTTTGATGACCGGGAGTATTCGGAAGTTCGGGTGTGATGTGGCGTAATTCGGATTGTGGGAACTTTGTGATGACACATTGTATGCTTATCAACATCCCATGTAAGCTATAGGCTATAGCTGATACTACGAAAAGTTTAAAGGACCGTCTACCGAGGGACACGCGCACGTATCTTACAGGAAATTAATGCTTGACCCTTCGGTTGCCGACTCCAAAGGGGAACTCATTAGCAGTTGAGCTGACAACGATAGCACTACTAATGGCCGCGAACTAGCGGGTGACATTCAGCCGCTGCACGCAGGCAACTCAGGGATCAAATGCTTGCTCTTTTCGAGGGATCAAGGAGCTTCGAACTCGGAGGTGGTTCTGAAAGGAAAGGAAAGAGGCGGAGTCTTTCACCGGAAGAGCGGGGAAAGACCAACTTTGTCTCATGATACGGTGATCGTTAGTCTCCCCTAGGCAAGAAAATGGTTGTTTGTACTATGGATGGCCGCAGGAGTCCGTACCGGTGGCGCTTCAGATCTTCAAACTTCGAACGCTTCAACATCCTACAGTACGTGGATTTATCTCCCGCGCACAGCGGGGAAATTATCGTTATTTCATAATTTTCTTACTAGTACGCCCATAGAATATCCGTGTCAGAGCAAGTCAAATTTGAGGTCTGCTGGCAATCTGATGACATGCAAATGATGTCTCTTTGAAAGGCGGTCGGTAGGCTTTGCATACACACTCGTCGTGATGTTCTGCCTAGACCTTTATTTTCAGGTCATAAAAGCCTTGAAGCGGCCTTCCTACTGTGCACCCTAGATCCATTGTTCCCATATCAACCTGTCGCAAGCTTCTGCCACTCGGTGGCGGTCAAATATTTTTAATGACTTCCCACTCACATCCGACGGTTGAGACTTGTTGTCCAACTCATCTTGTTGAGAGAGTGGACCACGAAACGAGGCTCAAAGCAGGATTCTTGTCTCTTGTGAAGAACTCTAATACATTATAAGCTTCCTTTGTTGCCGAGATTCGGCGGTGTACATCCGTTCATTGACGTTGATGTCATCGTTATCTAGATTGACGTTTACCCCAATCATATTACTGAAGGTATGCAAAGTCCCTCGTCAGACCTACATATCCTCCTCAGAGCTTTAATTGATGTGCCCAACGGTTCTCCATGTCCACAGCGCGGATAATCGCCCTCTACAACTCTTGAGGGACAAAGCTCACGCATGGCTCAAGTTTGGCCCCCACACTTTCGAATCAGTCGTTAAACCAGCAGAGATTTACTCCCAGTCGAGCGCGACTTGTCTCCAAGAACGTTGTGTTCGGTTCTTTACTCGGTTACCCTCAATGTGTTGCTGGACCCACAGCAAAACCTGATCGCCATCGTCTACGCGATGACGAAACTCTCTATATTGACCATAGAGCCCTGGATGGTGGGAGTGGGAAAAATCCCTCTTGACGCCGTCGACGAGTGCGTTTCTATGAGTGCTGAATACTAATAGAAATTTGAGAAGGTTTCACCCTTGGTCCACCTGAAAAGAAAATATCGGCAGGCAACAATAGATCATTAGAAGCAGACCTTTGAAACACCAGCTGGGCGCAGCTCCGTTTGGGTGGCGCACGAACGGGTTCACTACGGCTAGTGATCACCACAGTGACTTCATGCGATGATCGGCGGCCTGGGCTATGAGGAGCTGTGATGCGGTAGCCGCACCATCGGCGGTTCAGACCTTGAGAGCTTCAAGAGATTCTATGTATGGTGGAAGATTTAGCTCCCGAACGCGGCAGCGGGCAGACACTTACGTCCACAGATCACTAGCGACAGAGCAAGTCAAATTTGAGGTCTGCTGGCAAACTGCCGGCATACAAGCGACGCCTGTTTGAATGACAGTTTCTGCATACACCCCGGACATAAAAGCGTACCGTGCCCCCTCCATATTAATTGATCCTGTGTCATATCGCACAATGTATTTCTCCTTCGTCCTCGCCGCCGTTGCAGCTTTGACAGCGTCTGTGTCGGCCAGTGAATGCCCCGGCCTTTGCGACTCGACTGCAGATTGCTGCGAGGGTCAGCAATGCGTGTTGATAGAAATCCCCAGCGTTGTGAGTATGAGCAGCTTGCATCCAGGATCTTCCCAAAGACTTACTGGGCGTTGTAGAATATATATGAATCCATTTGTGAATGGTGAACCAGGCCCGGGTGAGTCATGTTTCTAGTTTCGCGTTGTCGCAGTGTGGTTGATGCATGATGCACAAGTAGTTCGTTGCTGGTTTGACCAAGTAGCTTGCGTCTCGACAAATTTGACTGTTGAGCAAGGGAGACCTCAAAATGGAGGAGCATCAAACGCTCAATAGAGCATCTTGACTCGAATACAGAATATGTGACTAAAGTACTTACGACGTATTATTGGTCTTGTTGTATGCTTGAATATCAAAAGCACCGTGGGTGGGACAAGACGCATACCAGACGGACGGAGTCAGAGCCTGCCGGCAGCCGTGCTAAGGTTAAGGTTATGTGGTCCCGCACGTGTTTAGGAGCTGGACTCCAACCACCGCATAGAAATAAGGGGCTGGTGGGTTCCTCAGGCTTGTCGTGGTGGTAGTTGGCGAGATCATATGGTTTCGGTATGTTTCGGCCCTGCTGTCCGATCGCTAGCCGTCAGGATCACTATATATGGCAATTTGTTGAGACTTGAGGTTTTACTACGGTATAGAGGGTGGCGAGAGTGGAAGAAGGCCATAATAACATAAGGAATGTCAACTAGTTCATTCTATTTGTCTGCCTATCCGGGGAGACGATATGTATTTGTGAAAGGTTCCTTAAGACTTGTTTGCATCTGTTGAATACGCAAGGCGTTGTCAAACATGCGTAAACAAGTTTCGCAGTCTTCAAGTTCCAATTCATTCACGGCTAACTTCATGATCTCGATTCTCGTTCCATCTAAATTCTAATACAATGACACACGCATATGGCAGAGGCACAGCCTGAAAGACGCAATACGTTTCACTCACACTGAACTGGTATTCATGCTTACAACTCAACCAAACTTTTTCTGTGTAGGACGCTCTGAAAAGCCATTCTCTTGATCCAAACATGCATCAGGGACACAAAAATTTTACACGGTCGATCGTTGAGTTCATTATCTTCATCCAGAGAAATTCACGCTGCTAGCACTGAGTCATGGGAATGAAAGGATGTGTTTTATGCTAAAATACTTACACAGTTTGGGCTGTGACTCAAATCACAACGGGACAGTGCACAATTACAGGACGCTGAAAGACGCAGCATGTTTCAACCTATTACCACTTGTCAATCTGCATACCCACGATTCACCCACCACTGCGGTGCCTGCCCGATCTAATTTGCCAGGAAGTCCACCTTGTCCTGTATAGGACGCCATTCAAATTCTTCGTCTTAGTCCGAGCAGACAATGAGTATCTTGCATGGTCTAAGTGTCTTTGGGCTCGTCGTCTAATTTTTTTAGATTCTGCATTATACCGCGCTACAAACCCAGCATCTCTGCGCACTCCAGATGCTGCATCACATCGCACTCCTAATCGAGAAGTACACTTACATACCCCGCTTCTTGTGGCCCCGCCATCAACTGATTCAAAACTCACACAGTTCCATCGCCTTTCTCTCTCCTCAGTTACTCAGCCTGTGCTCCACCCCTGGTTCTTACAAGTCTAGATCTAGGGCCGTTTCGTCTACAACGCGACAATAGCACCAAACCGCTAGCGTATTTCCTACCACCTCATGAAGATGGACCCGGTGTACCATTCTCTGGCACATCCTGTACTGTTTTTTTTCATGAGACCTCCAGTACCTACCAACCGACTCGACTACTTATCATCACGATCCCTCGCTCGTAAATAATTCCCAACGTGCGAAATACCGACACGCAACCGAGGAGAAACACCTCAGCAGCAAACCGTTCGTCACCCCATCCATCAGCCGCCCGTTTACCAGCAACCTGCAACTATACTGTAGCACCCGATGTTGAAGGACACTACATTGATCGCTGCCGTCACAGCAGCGCACGAAAGTTCCTGTGATATCCAGACAGGTCATCGCAATCATACTTGTGGGTCAAATTTGAAGACTCGACCGATGTCACTCCAATGCAACTAAGCCCTTGATCCACCTGTAAAGGAAATATCAACAGGCAACGATAGACCATTAAAGGCAGACCTCGTCAACACCAGCTTGCGGCAGCTCCATCCGGGTGGCGCACGACCAGATTCACTAGGCTAGCGATTACCGCAGTACGTGGTGCAATGATCGGCGGCCCGGGCTATGTGGGCTGTGATGCGGTGGCCGCATCGTTGGCGATTCAGACTTTGAGATCTTAAAGAGATCATATGGTGGATGGATTTAGCTCCCAAGCGCGGCAGTGGGCGGATTCTTACGTCCATGGATCATTAGTGACAGAGCAAGTCAAATTTGAGGTCTGCTGGCATGCAAATGACGCCTGTTTGAATGGTAGGTTCTGCCTACACTCTGGGCATAAAAGCAGCAGTCTTTCTACTGTGCACCCTCCATATCAACTGATCCTGTGTAATATCGCACAATGCATATCTCCTTCGTCCTCGCCATCGTTGCTGCTTTCACAGCGTCTGTGTCCAGTGAATGCCCCAACTTTTGCGACTCGTTTATAGATTGCTGCCTTGGTCAGACATGCGTGTCGGTATATATCCCCAGCAGTGTGCGTATGAGTGGCTTGCATATAGGATTTCCCCAAAGACTCACCGGTATGATAGGAAACATTTATAAACATTTGTCAATCATAAATCAAGCTCGAGTGAGTCTGGTTTCTGGTTTCGCGTTGGTGCATTGTGTTGATGGCGATACAAAAGTAGTTCATTGCTAGTTTGACCGAGATGCTTGAGCAACGGAGACCTTAGAATAGAGGACCGCCTGAAACACTCAATATGATCTTGTTGTAAGCTTGAACATCAAAGTCTTGTGGGTTGGACAAGACGCATGCCAGCCAAACGGAATAAGAGCCTGCTGGCTGTCGTGCCCAAGTTAAGGTCGAGTTTAAAGAGTTCCCAGCAGATTTCCATCAAACAAACGGATGCACCCGACGTGCGAAATCACGACACACAACTGAGGAGAAAAGGTTCCAACTCATTCGTCGCCCCATCCACCAGTCGCCCGTTTATCAGCCACTGCCTGCAGCTATACTACAGCACCCGATGTTGAAGGACTAATCGCTATTGTCACAGCAGCACGCGAAGACATCAATGAGTTCCCGTGATATCCAGTATGGGTCATCGCAATCAAGGACTGGATGTGTTCCAATTCCTTAAGCACCCCTACAGTAGCTTGCGACATCGTACAAGTACCATATGGACGCGCTGTCTCCCGGGTCGGTTGCAAAGCCCCCAAAGCCTCGGTTATCCTCGCTTTTACTAAAGTTCTGCAGCATGTACAGATCTAGACCTTACTGTCTGTATTGTTCCATTTTCATGATATTTAGTTTTTAGGCAGCTGTCGTACATTAGCAAGGGTAGTGGACCATAAATTGAACTTGAAAACATGTAAAAATAGTTCATTCTCCCCAGGTACTACAAAAAAATATACGTGCGTTCCCCGGAATGTCCGACAGTCTCCAATGTATCTCCTGTACCTGTACTCAAGATACCTAGCTCCGAAGAACCCGATGAAAACGGAAATAGTTAACGAAGATAGAAACATGCTGAACGAATTGTGATATGTGTTGAGATAATGAAGTGAAGTGGTGGTATCGCTCATGAAACCTTCAACACTACAGAAAATGTGGAGTTGCGTTCTGGAGCTGCAATCAATGCCGGTAAGATATCCATCGTCCGCGAATTAAATTTACTATCACTACTTACGTCCGTATATGAATGGGACGGAGTGCAGAATGTTTGCCCGCGCTCATGCAATGACGCAGTAACAACCTCCGGAGTTTGATTGCGACTCCTCCTCAACTGGTGTTGACGATGCGGGACTCCGCTCATCGTCGGCCTTTGAAGTGGACAACATAGCGATGATGTTTGAGAATGAGTCCATTGTGCTTTAGGAGATGGAAAGAGGACGAGGATGTAGCTTTTAGGAGTAATAAAAGATGTTGTCTGAGAGATGACAGTTGGATAAAATGCTGATTGAAGTCGCAGTTTCGGCGCACTTATATACCTCTCCGCTGTGACTTGACGAGCAAGAGAACTTTGCAAAATTCCGTATGTTCCGTCTTAATTGTCACCAAAATATCTGTCTGACCGAGACTTACCAGCCACGAAAACCACGCCCGGAGACCCCATGGACACGCAGACAATAAGCTAGCAATAGCGAATGCATATGGGATTACTAGATCGTGTGAGCATGGACCATTCCGATTGGTGGGACGACTCCAGCCTGAGGATGCTTAACAATAAGGTCATCCCAATTAGGCAAGCGTAGTATTCATTGTTAAAGGTCCATGACACTGAGCGCGCCGACGTTATCCCTGTTGCCAGCGGACATGATGAGATACGGTTTGACTCCTGCTGCGTTTGTTGCCTTGCAACCTATTGGAGTAATTGTGGCATAGACACTCGAACGAACGAACTTCCACCTATCTGTCTGTCTGATGACAGGTTTCTAATGTTAATATTTCTCTATAGATTCGTGAGCACAAAAAAATCTATTCCTGACTTGCCTCGGGTGGTATGGTACTGTGGCACTAGGTACTGACGTGTTCATTAGTCACTTGAGCGAGAAACTTTTGCCCCACGAGCGACTGGATTTGTAACTTGGTAGATGCATCGATAATCTTCAGCCGACGGTAGTATACTGTCCAGGAAGCGAGTGCTGAAGGAAATACAACGCTTTGACCTCTACAAAGGGAGTCATGATGCGCATAGAGATGATATTAACGAGCACTCACTCAAGAATCAAGATACTCTACGTGCTATAATTAGAGCCAGTCAGACCTCCGTTTGTCTTCTAGCATCAGTGTCTTCTCGGTTGAAGTGTTCGCTACGCTCCGTGCTGGCATCGATCGTCTCGTACTCCAGAACATATCTCCTTTGTTTCTCCTGCACCGCCGCTATCAACAAGGATCTGCGTAGCTCGTCGTGGTATTTGATCACAGCTGAACGAAGGCCGAGGGGGGGCTCGATGAAGGCGCTCGATGAAGGCGTGAAGAGGATGGAGCTGATATCGAGAGCTGCTTGGAATTTCGGAATTGGTGAAGAAATGGAATGAAGAGAGAGAGAAAGATGGCATACTTATATGACCTTCAAACTTCGTGATGAGCTCACTGAAGGTAGGAATTAAGGCATACAAAGTGGCCCAATCAGCGGCTTACCACCAGCGTTGAACGTTGATGCATTGCTTCGCATTGTCGGTAGAGAAGGAACACAACACAAAAGGAACGACTAGACTCAGGCTGGCTCAGTGGGCGACTAGGTACTAGCAACTAGCTCATGAAACGCGGTTCCCACCGTGGGAAAGCCTTTCCCACGGGCGTGGCTATTTTTTGACGCGGCACCAACGAGCCTTGACGCGGCCACTGACGCGCCAGTGCAGGCGTTCCTATATGTTCTGCATTCGACTCCCACATCAAGTTGGACGGGTTTATGACCATTTTTGTGTGATTTTGTTTTCGTCGTAGGGACATGTACTACTAGCTACATTAACCAATGACCATTTTCTTTTCCTCCCTCTCTGGACCCTCCGAGTCTGTGGAGCACATCAACAATTAACATAGGACTGAATTAGCTGAACAAGATACCAATACTTCCCGAGACGAGCCAAAGCTCCTTTGCCAACACTATAATTGAGTGGTCAGTCATATCCCAGCCAGAGTCGCAGGTCAAACTCATGTTGAAGGGTAGCTGTGACGAGGCTGTGCCGCGGCACTGACGCGGCATGTATGAGTTTTGACGCGCATGTGACGCGGCATTGACGAGGCATTGACGCGGCACAACATGTTTGACGCGGCATGAGCTATGGTTGACGCGGCACTGACGCGGCATGAAGTGGGCCTTGACGCGGCACAGGTAAGTGTGAAGGTTGATATTAGTGAAGATGTTTCTGTCGTGGTATGAGCAGTGCTTGACCCAGCTTGAATGAGGCTTGAGATGACATGGTTGGGGCTTAACTTGGTAGTACGCGAGTATAGAGACTGTATTAGACTTGACAATGTGAGGTCGAGGCTGTAATACGGCCAGAGGACAAGCACTGTAAATATGGTGAGAAGTGAATACAGCAGTCTAGGGCCTGTGCGCAGACGGACACTCACATGCTAATCATTAACCAGGATATTCAAAGTGTTTGGAATTCAGTTCGAGCGACATAAGAATGTTGTTTGAACTCACAGTGCCGCGTCACAGGCGCGTCACGACCGCGTCAATTTCACCTGGCCCCTTTCCCACGGGCCTTAGGAAATTGCCGCATCTGTGCCGCACCCTGCTGCACCCTACTCAATAATGTCTTATATGCCTCTACAATACGTCTACGTCGTGCGCAACTGTCTGAAATATGATTTAAGAATAAGTAATACTATATTCCAGGTGTTTGTGTAAGGCTAACAGTGGTACTACAGTGATATATGTACTTGATGGGTGCGGCAGTGATGCGGTAGTGATGCGGCACGGTGCGGCAATTCTGTTGTTGGGTGCGGCAGTGGCTGTGCACTACCGCACCACTGCATCGACACCAAACCACCCTTCTTATCAAGTCCACTTGCAGCACCGTTATGAGCAGCTGCGCGAAACTTGGTGAGAAGACTCAACGACCCATCACACAGGCTCGCGCCTGTCAGGTCTGGCGCCTCGATGCCTCCGCCTATCATTCAACACCTGTCTTTGCTGGTTGCATGCCTTGCCTGACTTCACTGTCACACATCTCCTCGACCACGTTCTGCAGCAACCTGTGCAAACGGATACCGGGGCTTAAAGGTATGTATGTCATATCTGTGTGGCCTTTTGTCCTTGCAAACTGAGTCTCGTTCATTTCAGAGTACAAACTACTACTACGAGGCCCCAGCCTATGAAGCCTTGTGTATCTTCCTTGGTCGTGGCCGCGGTTTGGTTTTTTTGGTGTGTTTCTCTTTCTTAACTATGTCGGGCTCACTTCCCTCGCTAAAGTTCGGTCCACACTATTAGTCGAACCATGTCAGACTGATCTGCGATGAAAAGCGATGATGACGCACGTCTACTTCTCCTTCAAATTCTGGTGCGTATGAATCTCGGTCGCCATGATTCCAGTGCTCAGGGAGGCCCTCATAGGGGTTCCATCGGTCTTGGTGTGCACCAGCATCTTTTTCCCATTGTTCATTTCCTGCAGCTCCTGCAGCCAACGAGAGCTCGAACATCTGCTGTTCCAGTATGCCAAGACACTCCAAGTCGACGTCTATATCCATCGAGGTCAGATCATAGCTGAGTTGGAGGTCAAGCCAGGCAGCCTGGAGCATCGTGTTTTCTTGCTCTTCGGGAGTAGGAACTGAGTCCATGTCAGGTCCTGACGAGTGACGTTCAATGAGGATATTTTCGGCCGGCTCCTGGAGTAAGTTTTTCTTGCGCTTCGAAACTACAATAGTGCAAGCATGTGCATATGTAGCACAGTTCAGCCCATCAATAATTCGTTTAGCTGCCGCACCCAGTACCGCATCCGTGCCGCAACATGCTCAAAATTGTTCTCTGAATTCAGACTCTCAAATGCATTAGTGTGAAGTGGATAATTAAGGAGTCGGACGAGAAACACTCCTAGTTCAAAATAAGTGTAGTACTTATGATTTGGTATGGGTGCGACAGTGGTGCGGTAGGGTGCGGCAAGTTGCGGCAGTGATGCGGCAATTTACCTGAGCCCCTTTCCCACACTACCTCACTCGAGCTCGTCCAAGTCCTCGGGCCTCAGAAATTAGAATCCACACACAGAGGACAGACGTGCTTCAAGACTTTAGTGCTGAAGATGAATTGAACAACACGGTGTGGTCATTATGGACTACTTACGGTATACAGCAGCCTCGTGTTGTCCTGCAACTAGACAAATGCCCGGTCGCCCTGGGATCTCACCGCCATAGAAATCACGCATCCATCCACCTCATCTCAATCACGCCTTGAAGTTTGTACTGTCCATCGGTGATCCTTTCGCGATCCAAGCCTTTTCACAATTTACCTCGGCTCCGATTGAGGTTCAGTAACGGCTGGAATATTGCACTACAAAACCGTGATTCGAATCTTCCGAGTACGTCGTCCCTCGAGATACCCATTCACCGCGTTATGGACCTATGTGAAACATGGGTAGGACACCCGTGGGTACAAAATCTACCGTAGGTACACACATGTACAATCACATAATATATACCGGCGAAGGAGAGATATGGATCCTATAAGGATCCCAGGTATAAATAGTACGGCGAGATAAACTGGTGTATACTACGGCTACTTATGGTATACTTGAGGTCAACTAAGGTGCGCACACTGCCATTCGAGGTGGTTTAATATGCATGAATCAGGACAGGTAGCCATGTTGTGCGTACATATCCTGAATATGCATGAATTAGGACAGGTAACCACGTTGTGCGTACATATCCTGATATGGGTCGAGTACATGTATGCTACACATCCGTTCACCTTTTCTCCCCAACCCCATCACCGAGCCCAAGATCGAGTGCATATACCCGTCCGAATCAGCGCATATACCCAGCAAAAATGCGCATCAACGGCGGCAGGAAACAGCAGGGTCCTCCACCAGGTCCTCCACCACAACATCCACCCCTGTCTGGTGGTCCAAATGATCCTCCGCCCGTTGCATTGCACGCCTTGCTGGCAAACTTGACGCCAGAAGTTTTACTTGCTCTTGCGGCACAGGCTGTGCAGGGTCAGCCTCAACAGAATCTGCCCCGTCAAAATCACATACCTCAATCCCTGCCCCCCAGTGGACAACACGCTATCCAACCGGACTTAGAAACTGCGTCGGATGTACAGGCGCTACGGGGTATATGCGAGAACCTCCAGCTTGAGGTGAATCGCCTGAAACGTGCTCACCAAGATGATGGTGACGAGGCAGATGATGAGGACGAGCCTGTAGATAAAGGTGTGCGTCAGAAGAAGAAAAAGAAGCTGGCAAAGGGCAAGATACGGACGTACCTTCTCAACCGTCCTCTTCAAGAACTCTCAGCAGCCGAGAAGACTACACGCGAAGAACTGCAGGTGAGTTCATCAAAAATGCGGGCACATATATGCGTACTTACCTTCAAACGTGGTGCAGGAATGTCTTGATACAGCGATTTTCGATGTCACAGGGACTTCCATGGACACGATTGAGACTGATGATAGCGATGGGGGCGACGGTGGAGAAGATCCACGAGAGGGCGAGAAGTTGCAGTTTGCGTTTGGTGGTGACAAGGGGGTACAAGCATTGCGCAACAAGAAGATCATTGATCGCGCAGCTAATATTGTGTGGAACGAACAACATGTGAGTGTTTAATGGATCATCAAATAGTTAGTTCACGTACGTGGCATTCGGAAAGGATCGTGATGCAGAGACTTGCACCCTCGGACACAAGGACGTCAGTTTCACGAAGAAAGACATCGTCGCGTTCGCCAAAGACAAGTTTCGGAACTTGAAGCGTAAGTATGCCGAAGTGACGGACTCTTCTAAACGAGCGAAGCGTCAGAAACAGAAGGTGGTGAACAAGAGGAAGAAGCGCCGTAAGCAGGTGCGTTTATCGAAAACGAACACGAACCTATTATATCACACCACCTACAGCTTTGCAAGGATCGAGCGGACCCGTCAGTCATCGAAGCATACACCAAAGAATATGGCGCGGATCCGACACTTCTCTTGGAAACCGAGTATATGTCTGAAGAGATATCAGAGCTCGAAACCGATAACGAGGAGAAGAAGAAGGCTCACCATAAGATCCTATTGCAGAAAGCTGGCTTCGTTGGGAGTGACGAAGAAGATGCTGTTGTGTGGGAAGTGGTTCGTCAGGAGTGGAGATCCAAGGATGTAGGACCGAAGAGACAAACCTACCCTTCCTGTTGTTGATGTTGCTGACTTGATGGTGCTAGTTCAACGACGTCGTGGAGCGGATCGACAAGATCAGGCGAAGGCTGCGTCGCGAAGCGAAGAACAAACGAGTCCATACTAAACGAGTCAACATCGGAACTGTCAAAGACAACGCACCTGAAATTCCGGTGTACCCATTCATGCTCAGCAACGATTGGCTGGCCAAGTTCAACCTCGAGAATCCTGGCGCTTCACTCGATATCAAGACGTCCAATCCGAGAGGCTTTGGACCCAAAGACGATCAGCCGGACACTCAAGAACAAGAGAACGACGGCCCTGGAACAACTCCCGAATACGGCGGTGGAGAAGCGAATTACGGTGATGATATGGATTATGGTGACATGTAGGATACACTTGCTGTTCTGTGCGCTGTGCTGCTGTGTTGCGTCGTGCTAGAAAATTGAAACTTCCTGTATTTGCGTTAATTAGTGTTGAACTCGCGCGATGAATGACGCTAAGTACTCACTCGACTAAGCCCAATCGTTACCCACATCTTCTGTACGATCTCGTCATTTTTCTTTGTGATCGACGCTCGACAGACTTGGGAGATCAGGTGGGACGGCAAAATGAAACGTTGAGGACCATCAACTGTCGGATCGAGGAAGACTTCGTGGTCCCACAACCGAACTTCAAGCTCCGGACTGCAAAACGATTAAAAAAATACCAATGTATGAATGAGTTTACTTACTATTTAACCCAGTCCCTCATGTCGACGTCTAGCTTCTCTTTGAGCCACCGGATCTCCAGAAGGGTTATCTCACGTGGTACGTGACGCTGTGCATGAGATATTATAGACATGACTTGCCCAACGTAACACCTGCCTCCGATATCAGCTTGTACGAGAGAACTTGACGCATTATTCAGCGAGGAAGATGGTAGGATGCGACGTCCATCGACAACGATATGTGTGAAAGTTCGAGCACGGCTATTGAGGAAATTCGGGTCGTTTGCGTTAGTTGATGCTGCGCGCGAGACGACTTTAGCGTTAGGGTACGAGGATTCATAGAACTTAATTAATTGGTCTTGCTGCTGCCGAGAGAGAGTTGTGAAAGCAGAGGCGCCAAGCGAGAAGCGTGCATCAAAGTCTTCTGCAGCTTGATCCATTTCGTGAGCGAGAGAGGCTACCGTCCCGCGTGTGTCGCCATCAGTGGCCAAGATAATTCTCACAGCTTCTAACAGCAGCATGTTCTCAGCCGATGATTCATCTTGCATATCGGGCGCAGCATTTAGATTCGCAAGCTAAAGGAAGAATGAGGATCGAATCCGATGCATAGAATATCACGCACCATATCACGCAATGCAACATCCTTCTGAAATGCACGCATGAACGTGACTTCGATCTCGCCGTTGCTGTGATTATTCGTCGAGTAACTCTTGAGGACTTTGTTCAAGCGCTCGAAGAGAAACGTCCAAAAGTTGTACACAGGTCCGTAGTCTTGTAGTTGATCGAAAATGTGAGTTACCCAATGATGCGTGGGCTTTACATCGTCGGGGTAAAGCTAGCAGCCCATGTGTGATCAGAATGAGCAAGCTTAGAGAGCCGTACGTCAACGCACCTCGAGATATTCCATAAGGTAGTTGCGGAGCAATTCCTTGGCGCGTGGAATATCAGCATCTCTGAAGGAACGTCCGAGGATGATTTTGAGGGCTGCAGCAAGTTTCAAAAAATTGTCAGGTGCCGACGGATGCATCTGAGGAACGGGCTTCGTTGATGGTTTGTCGTCACCCTTTTTCGCTTTTCCAGCGGTGAGACGAATGAGACGTTGTCTCTCTCTGTTCTCCCAGGACGTTAATGCCTTCTCGTATGTAGCGTTGGCCTTCGGGTACCACTCCTGCCATAGAAAGGGTATCTTTGAGGGATTAGAATTAGAATTAGATCAGTTCTCGTTGCGCTACGATAAAATGAACATACCACGATCGGACAGAATACTAAGGCAAGTCCCTTCCACTCGTCTGACGTCAACGAGCCTCCAGCAGGATAGCCGACTTGTTCAGGGAGGCGTCCAACCCAGTTGGGCATTTCAAACTGGTCAAACGGGCAGATGCCAGTAAGATAAAAGCTTGAACGAAATGAAAACATACCGTCGTTAGATACTCATGAATCTGATCCAGTTCGCGTTCGTTTTTGTCGGTCCGCTTTCGTATAGTGTTAGTTTGAATCCACGAATCGTACCAGTGACAACGTATGATGTGAGTAACGACAGCATAGGGAGCAGGTCGACTCACCGAGAAGGAAACTGTGCATTGGGTCAATGACTGACATGCGCACTGGGTCAAAATACTTCAAGCGTGAAAGCTCGAAGTAGCGTGCGCTATGCAGCTTAAAGAAGGCCTCGCGTTCCTTCTCATCCAGGTCCAGATACTCCTGGGCTCGTTTTGTATGCTCCTCCCCATATCGAGGAGGAAATTCTGATTGAATAGATTCAGTTATATTCACACAAGTAAAAGGTGACTTACTATCATAGTCCATTGCGTCCCTCGTCTTCAACTCGCTGCGTTTAATGTGGCACCTAGTGCAAAATCCCTCTTCCTTGCGATGACCTCCGAACCCGCAGACTTTACAGAGCGCAGGGTGGTCGCAACAGACGGCAACCAGGATCATACGAACTCGACGGCCTGCAGATACATTGTGTTAGCTGAAGTAACTTAGAGAATTGCTTGATGGCGTACCGTTGGGATAATTTGGCGTCTTGACCACGATTCCGTTTTCGTAGAGTGAGATTAAGTTGTCGACGTAGTTTTTCATGAAAAATTGTAACTCATCACTATCAAACTCTTTTGGCCCTGGCGTGATACCAAAGACCATCAGATTTCGTGGTCGGTATCTAGACGAGTGTTCAAAGTCAGGAAGCGAACATCAATTGTAGCAAGTACGTACCGCAAATGTGTCGGCAAGTTCGCAATACAATTTGAGAGGACGCCCGAGCTGTGCGTTCCTGCATTACGACTGCGCTGATAACCAAATCTAAGATCAACAATTAGCAGAGAGTATAGCGTCGCTGGGGAGGAATAATACCCATCGAATCCTAGCGTGATACCAATGCGAAGCTCATCTTTGTCGGGACGTTCTGGACTATTGTCGAAGAAGAGCTCGCCATCGTTTCCCTTGATGGTTTTCCATATCTCTCCATCTTGAATCGACGCGCGCTTCCCAGGTTCTGGAACATGATGGCGCCAAGCATCAAGTTCCTCCTCAATTCCTGCGCGAGAGAGAAGACGAAGGATCGCATTCGAGAGTGGATTCTGTGGACACTGTAGACGTGGCCGTGGTTTGGTTCTTGATGCGCTGGGCTCAAATAAAGGTTCAGAGCAATTCAAACATTTTGTGTCACCTTGAGAATCGTGAGGATAAACGCGGTGGCAAACCGGGCAAACTGGGTGAATATCGAAGTTATCCTTGATGTCGAGGTGGTTGAATACGGTATTGAGCGACCCGGCTACCTTCTCGTCAGGTGCGAGTACAGTGAGGCCAACGAGGATATGTCTTGTGATCTTGAGAATAAGAGTGCACGCGAGATGCGGCAGATGGTAGTGAAGATTTAGCCACGCGATGAGCAGCAGGGTGATTTTCCAAAACCAGTGAGGGGATGCTGCAGCTAAGACTACTGAAGGGGGACGAGGAAGCTCCAGCACTAGCTCCCCTTCGACGGTCATTTCATGGGTGGTGGCATCTTCCAGGTGCATCTGCGGATTGTGAGTTTGGGTGGGCACCACCGGTGCCTGTGAGCCGTCGTGACCACCATCGAGAGACATCACATCATCCTGGCCATCGTCGGGTATAAAATCGATGTCGACACTGTATAAATCATCAGCGAAGTCATCATCAGCACGCAGGGTAGTAAGCTGGGGCTCTGGAGCCGAATCCCCAGATGCAGAGACTCCAGAAGTCTCTCCGATCATTCTTTCAACACTAGGAACCGCACTTCCAACATCGGGCAGGTCGTTCCAACTCTCGCCAACGTCAAAATCATCTACATCCATATCGGGAGCAGACTCGAGCTGCTGCGGAGAGGGTGAACGATGTAGCTCAGGTGGCTCAGGCAATCGAAAAGGATGGTGGTGTGTTGCTGTAGCTGATCAGGATGATCGTCCACCAGAGTCAGTCTCCACGCACCTTCTACGACATGCCGAGAGGGTCCCGCCTCAGGTTGCTGCATTATCTGGTGTGCAGCAAGTGTCTCGATGGTTTTGATGGACTCTGGACGCATTCTTGGGGCCTTCTTGCGTTCCCCCTCCTTCTTGCGATGTTCCCGTTCCTTCCACTTCGGTATCGACTTGCCCTTGGGACCGCATTCTCCAGTACATTCGGAACACTTGCAAAAAACCTCAGTTTTGTGATAAGTCGCATACTAGTTGATTTTTGTCAGTAACAGCGAGATTTCTCGAATGTAAGATGTACTTACATCACCTTTCGTACTTCGATTCTTCTCCTTCTTGTTCTTGGCCATGTGCGAGGTGTAGAGGATGCTCAGGCGGGTCTTGATGGGTAAGGGTTAAGGGTACTTGTACAGCCTGAGAGGTGTTTGCCAAGTTCAATCCATCGCGTACTTAGCAAAAAGGAGTTCGTGATTACACCGGACATCACCGAATCGAGGAACACAAGGTTTACAGATTTTCTAGCGATGCTGTTAGACGGATATTACAATATTTGGTGCGCAGCGACCATTTGTACAGGGCATGTAATTTATACGATGAATGTCCAATGCGAAAATGTGAGCAAAAACATGCGAGAATGGAAGTGAAAACATGCGAAAGGCGTACTAGGCAAACAAATACAAGGGCTGTGAGGAGCGTTCTAAGTGTATGTGTTGTCAGGGGCAACAGCGGCAGGAATGGCTTTGACCATCTCAAACAGGTTAGTTCCTTCGTCCGTCTTGATATCTCTGAGAGCGCGACGAGGGCGAATAGGCGGCCATGGTATGTTGTCATCGCTAAACTTGGGTTTGAGAGGAACACGCACAGGAGCAGGTGGACGCTCCCTGATTCCGACCAATCGTACAGGATTCGCGTGGAACGAGGTACTACTGTAGATACGTTTTGTGTTAATTTGTGATTTAAAGATTAAAAAAAAAGGTCTTACTCAGAACTGGTAGACGTGATTTTGAGAGCTGCGAGAGCGTTCACGATCGTGTTTGCTTCAATAGCGGAGCCGCTGTAAATAAGTTAGTAGGAACATGGAACGAGAACACTCAAAATACTTACGTCTTGATTTTCTTGTTCTTGCGGGCCCTCTTCCGTCCATTGCTCGAAAACAACAACTCAGCTTCACTGTCAGTGGACTCTTCAACATGCATGAATTTGACAGCGTCTTTCAGACGAATGATGAGTTTCTATAGGAGAATTGTTAGCATACAACCAACTGAATGTGTCTACTTAGTACTTACCACGGGACCTGGTTTTTTAGGCGTGAATTTGATTTCGTATGCCGGCCATCCTACGAGGAGATTGTCGACTTCCATAACGATAACGTTGTCGCGGAAATCAGCACTGTCGGTGCAGTCAACAATATCTGAATCAGCCTGAGTTGAAGACATAGTGGTAGTAGAAGGTAAGGACATTATCAAGTTAAAATTTGAATTTCCGAGTCGTTGATTGATTGATTTGGATATATTTACGTCGGAGGGCTTGTACAGCTGGATAGAAGATCTGCACTGATCTCGTTACTAGGGCGGTACAAAAAGGATATCATCCTCCCGCATACCTGGGATGAGGATCCCTCACCCGATCTTCCCTAATCTCTTCCTTGGTCGCAGGGGCCCGATAGAAATCCTCTGCGTATGGTAGACACAGTCAAAGCAGGAGAACCTGAACAGAGGTACACGTGCACTGGCAACCGTCAGGTTGTCGTACCGTTCGGGGACTTTAGTCCACTATAAGTAGCTATATCTTCCCATAGGCCATCAGACAGGCACAAAACGCAGTGATTGCTGGCACAGTTGATTTCTAACCACACCCTTGAAATCAGCCAGTATTTCCCTGAGTGTCACATCCGTCATCAATGAGTCAGGATCAATGTCAGTAGTTTCATCTCTTATCCCTCTCTCGCTCGTTGACTTCATCAACAGTAACTCAATCGTTTGATGGAACTTGGGAGAGACTGTCCCAAGTCGCTGTCAAGGGTGCCGAATATGACTCCCGTGAACGCCAGCCCCATCCTAAATGTTTGAAAGGGACCCGGGTAGACCTCCTTGACTACATCCACGAATTATTAGACAACCGAGAGAAGAATCAGCTCATTTGGCTGCATGGCACGGCGGGCGTCGGAAAGTCTGCCGTTGCGTTCACCATAGCTGAAAGGATGAGAAGTCTAAAAGTGACAGAGCAGACGAAGGTCGAAAAGCGGCTCGCGGGAACATTCTTTTTCTCTCGCAAACACACCGAACGCTGCACGACTGGGTTTTTTTTGCGACGCTTGTCTACCAGCTTGCGAGCAATTTCCCCAGTATCCGGGCGGATGTGAACAGAGCTATCCGCGAGAATCCCTCCCTTTTGGATCCAAACAAATCTCTTCGCGACCAGATGGAGGCGCTGTTTCTCAAACCTCTCCGGAAGCTCGAATTCAGACTGCGCGGGTGTGAGCCGTTGACGTTTGTCATCGATGCCCTTGATGAATGTACATTCAACGCCGAGCTTGTTGATCTCATCCTTTTCCTTGCACAGGCTCTTCGCGAACCTGATCTGCCCGTGACCCACATTCTGCTCACAAGCCGCTCGGAATCGCATATCTGTAAAGCCTTTCGGAATGAAGAGGTGCGCCCCCTAGTGTGCGAGATACCAGTGAAGACTTCTGGGGAAGGTGTTGCGACAATCATCTCGTTAGACGGCGCCGATGTCGACAACGACATCTGTATTTTCCTACGACATTCCTTTGCAGAATTAGAAAATCGTCATCCCGATTTCCCGCAGCCATCAAGGGATGAACTCCAGCGGCTAGCGAGCCGAGCGGGCAGACGTTTCATCGTAGCATCTACGATGATGAAGTTCATCGACGATGAAGACAATGATCCCCGTGATCGGCTTCAGTTGATGCTCGAGCTCACAAGCGAGCTGCTACCAGGAACTGAGGTCTATAAGCTATACGACTCTATCCTGTCCACATGTGCCAATCCCAAGCGGGCATACCATCACTTGTCCATCATCGCTGCCCTTGTGGACCCTCTGCCAATGTCACAAATATCAAAACTTCTTGGCGCTGGCCCGGGCAGGGATGTTGAAACAGTACTCGTGCAGCTACGGTCTGTCATGGATGTCCCTAGTGACAGTTCTCTCCCCGTGAATATATATCACTCGTCCGTTCGTGACTATGTTTCCGAACCTTCAAACTGCAGCCTCCCTCATGTACACGATATCCCATCACCTCACACCCTACTCGCGCTTTCCTCTTTCCGCTTGATGATAAAAGAGATTCCAAAAAGCACGGCCCTTCTTGATGCGCTCTTGGAATTGAAGAAGCACAGCCAAGACATGCAACCCCACAACCACCAGAGATTGAGAGACTCGTTGGCCTTCCTCGTTGGGCCACTAGAGCCACTGTCGGTTCTTATCAGCCTGCTATGGCTTCGGGGAGATCGCAGTTCGGATTTACTATGCTGGCTGGAGACTATGGATGGGTGTGCCTGGCTGCTGACCCAAGGAGGAGATGACTGGTTGCAGACCCGAGGAGCCCATTACTGGTTGCAGACCCAAGTAGGGGGTGACTGGCTACAGACCCGAAGAGCGCATGACTGGTTGCAGACCCAAGGAGGGGATGACTGGCTGCAGACCCAAGAAGGGGATAACTGGCTGCAGACCGGAGGAGGAAAGGACTGGGGGTACACCCAGGACGGGCAGTGCTATCTGCAGATGAAGCGCATACGAGATTGGATGCACGCCCAAACCAAGCAAGACCCACTGCAGACCCAGCGCATGAGATACTGGCCGCGGGATCAGTGGCATAACTACTTGCTGAACAGGAGACGACGAGGCTCACCAGTGAATGAGGCAAAGCGATATTTGATCAAGAATGAGGAAGACCGAGGCTCGATGGAAAATGAGGGTGAGCGGGTCTCGTCTAAGACTGAGGTCGTGCGAGAATGGCTGCGGCTCGTGCAATATCAGCTGCAACCCCAGGGCAGACAAAACTGGCTGCAGTCTCAAGACGCACAAGACTGTCTGCAGACCCAGGACGCACAAGACTGGCTGCAGACCCAGAGCGGACAAGACTGGCTGCAGACCCAGAGCGGACGAGACTGGCTGCAGACCCAGAGCGGACTAAACTGGCTGCAGACCCAGATCGGACGAGACTGGCTGCAGACCCAGGACGCACAAGACTGGCTGCAGGACCCGCGTGAGCAGGCCTGGCTGCAGACCCAGGGCGGACAAGAATGGCTGCAGACCCAGGGTGGACGGGAATGGCTGCAGACCCAGTGTGCACGAGACAGGCTACAGACCCTAGGCGGACGACTATGGCTGCAGACTCAGGACGCACAAGACTGGCTGCAGACCCTGGGCGGACGAGACTGGCTGCAGACTCTGGGCGGACAAGAATGGCTGCAGACCCAGGGTGGACGAAAATGGCTGCAGACCCAGGGCGGGAGGGACTGGCTGCAGACCCATGGTGGAGGAGAATGGCTGCAGACCCAGGGTGGACGGGAATGGCTGCAGACCCAGGGTGGACGAGGCTGGCTGCAGATCCTAGGCGGACGACTATGGCTGCATACTCAGGATGCAGAAAACTGGCTGCAGACCCAGATCGGACTAGGCAATGGCATGGGTAACCCGTGGGTATCCACGAGCTTACCCGGACCCATACCCACCGCTTACCCATACCCATGGCCCAAGGGTCAGCTCGGGTACGGGTTTCGACAAGGGTACATGTGGGTATCATGGGTATATAACCCATGGCGGGTAACCCATGACCCATGCATTGCAACTCGAATAGAAACTCGAATAGACACTGTAGTAGGTACAAACAATATACTAACTAAATCTTAATGGCATCCCAGCCATCAAGCAGCTTCGATTCCTCACCCTCGACATCCTCTAGCACAGCAACAGCTTTCACATCATTGTCGTGTACCAATCCCAGCTTGCTCCAAATGCCGACGCACAATAAGGCTCGAATGGTTTGTGAAGATAGCTGGCTCCGAACGTGAGATAGCAGAAGACGTCCTCGGCTGAAAATACGTTCAACGTCGACAGATGTAGCTGAGTTGATAGTGTTAGTATTTAAGTGCGGGGCATAAGCAAGAAGTTAGTTGAACGTACCGGGAATTGTTAGATAGTCGAGCGCCATGCGGGAGAGACGTGGATATGTTTTTCGGTGCTCATGCCACCATGTAATCACATTTGGGACGTGCTCGCACTCGGTGGCAAGGTATGATGCGAGCTCGTCAGTGACTGTGCGCTTCGGAGCTGCAAGAGCAGGTAATTGATCGAATATATTGTCTTTTTTTGATGCCTGTAAAATCATATCCGGTCAGCGCTAAAGCATACTAGTCAATTAACTTACCTTTCGAAGCTGCGATCCATGGTCATCACCTTTGGACTCTTCATTGAGTGGATCGATGGGCATATCAGCATACGAGAAGTCGAACTCCTCGTGCACGAGGTTGGAGGCTGTCTGGATCCAGTCCTGCTCCCATCCAGCGTTCTTGAAGTAGGTGAGTTTGTGCTGGGGATGAAGCACTTCAAAATGTATTGTTAGTATAGAATTGAATATAAAACAAAACAGAGACATACCCATTGCGATACGGTATGTCTAAGATGTGTCAGTAAGTGAATAGTACCTATCTAATGTCTTCTTGCCCACTGCGAGAGAAGCGCGAATGGCGCTATTCAAATGCTTGTCAAAAGAGCGAGTTGTGAGTGACTCGTCAATGTGATCGATGGCTGGAATAACGGTAGCGAGATTTGGTGTTGAGCGTGAAAAGTATGTTGTGGCATCTTTCAAGATCTGTGCCTGGCGTGAGTAAACTCAAACCGAAGACTGCACAACTCACCTCTAAAATATTGCGCAACTGTCTAGCTATTGTCCACTCTCGTTCACTGAGCTCGAAGTCCCGCAACCCAAACTTGCGGTCGCCAGTGAAGTTGTCAAGTGCCTGCCGGTACTCCACCGCAAAGTCCAGCATATCATAGGTAGAATTCCACCTCGTCGATACGTCGCGAGGCATGATACGGACCGCTAATTCCAGCTCTGGTAGAAGTGCCTTCCACGCAGGCAATAGGAGTGTGGATGAGTGCACAATCTTGAAGGCGAGCTTGCGAAGCTGGTGCACGATGAATGCGTGAGTGATTAGTCATCACTGGTTTAGGCTTACCTTCACAAGGACGAGCTTCACAGGCCGCAGTGTCTTGTGTAGTTCAGCACGCTCGTGTGCTGTCAGGTTTGCGACTTCATCAACCCACCCATCCATATCGTCTATATCAGCGTCCTCTGGATTACCCTCGCCTCTTTCTGCAATGGTGCGTGCATCATCATTTTCGGACCCATTTGCAAGTTCTTGCAACAACCGCTCGTCCTGATCTTCGTCATCCAGGACATCCATGGCTTCAGGCATCGGCCAGTCATCTTCCAAACTTGCCTGTGCATGTTTAGGTACGTCGAACTGTTTGATTATCGACTGCGCAACGAGATTGACGATATGTAGGAAGCATCGTGTTCGGTTCACTGCACCGCTGAACGAATCCACTCGCTTGGCGAGTTCTGTTGTCAGTGTGTCGTTCGAGCTGGCATTATCAGCCGTCAAACTCAACATCTACAAGTTACTTGGTAAGTATTGTCCTTGTCCATTTGTTTGTTTGTTTGTGCTCACCTTCTTTGATATACCAAACTCTTTTAGGATCTTTTCAAAGGCCACTGCAAGATTTTCGCCGGAGTGTGACTGAATATCAGATGGTTAATGAGTTTTCTAGGTACGTATTAGATTATCTTGCCTCTGCCACCTCCACTATGTCTAGAATCATGGCTAACGGCTCTCCGTTTTGCTCTAGATGTACTGATACTGCCACGAATGCCTTGTGGTTTGGCGAAGTCCACGCATTGGTGGTGAAATTCAATTGGCCATCATATTCCTGGTAATATATGAGATTTAGTTTAAGTATAGTGAGGGTACTGAACTTGTAGCATCTTAGCAATTCGTTGTCGTGTGCGAACGAACACGAGCTTGACGTCGCGCGAGACCGTCGATGGAGAAGGTATGTAGTACTCAGGCCTACCCGTTTTCATTAACGACTGAAAGCCACGATCTTTGACGATTGTGAATGGTCGCAGGCTTTCAGCTACCCAGCGGACGATCTCTGCTCTGTTGCCACCATCAACCTCAACATCAGCACAATCACAACACGAGTACGTACTTCGTTTCTGTTCTTGTGTGTTGCCAGTGCGAATATGTGACCTTGCCTTTCCCAGTGCGTTCGAACGATGCTGTGATAGAGCCGTCTTTTGCCCCAGAGATAATGGTACGTGCCTCTTGAGCATTTTTTGTTCCATCAGCGAGCTTAACAGTCTCTTCACCCCAACAGATCTTAGCGTGCTTCCGCATATTACTGGTTGACTTCACATCCTTCTTGTCAAGGTAACGACGGACCCCTTTCTTGCAGCTCGTTGCTGCGCACTTGAATTCGTGGAAGCGGCGGCCCTCATGGTACCCAATTTCCGGAATCAGTTCAGTTTCCGAATTGTCATCAACATCCTCATGTTCGGAGGAGACCTCAACAACTTCGTTATCACTGTGAAGAGCCTCTTCCTCTTCCTTGGTCCGGACGACTGCTCGATGGCTTTGCGTCGAAGGAGTTGGCGAGTCTTCGGAATCTGATGCCACGGTCATGGGATGCTTCCCTGACCTTTTGGAGGTAAGTTCATGACTTGCCTTGCATTTTATGATCTGTTTGACATTTGATAAGAATTCTCGTGCCTTTTCGGTGGGCTTGCGCTGTCTTTTGTCTGCCATTGATCCGAAGTACGAGATTTTCTCAGGTAGAAGTAGTTCTTAGATTAGAAGTATTTCCTTAATAGATTTGGGTGGCAAATCCTCATTCAAGGTTTGTGATGATGTGCCATATAAGAGTAAAACTGTACAGTTGAATTGCCTTCATGTTCAAATGTTCTCGAGCTAAATACCCACCAACCCATACTCAGGGGTATGGGTATTTGAAGGGTCAACAAGCTGAGACCCCTACCCAACCCACGAGTACCCCTACCCATGACCCACGTGGGTATCCCAAACCCATGCTATTGCCTAGATCGGACGAGACTGGCTGCAGACCCAGGACGCACAAGACTGGCTGCAGGACCCGCATGAGCAGGCCTGGCTGCAGACCCAGGGCGGACAAGAATGGCTGCAGACCCAGGGTGTGCGAGAATGGCTGCAGACCCAGGGTGGACGAAAATGGCTGCAGACCCAGGGTGGACGAAAATGGCTGCAGACCCAGGGCGGGAGGGACTGGCTGCAGACCCATGGTGGAGGAGAATGGCTGCAGACCCAGGGTGGACGAAAATGGCTGCAGACCCAGGGTGGACGAAAATGGCTGCAGACCCAGGGCGGGAGGGACTGGCTGCAGACCCATGGTGGAGGAGAATGGCTGCAGACCCAGGGTGGACGAAAATGGCTGCAGACCCAGGGTGGACGAAAATGGCTGCAGACCCAGGGCGGGAGGGACTGGCTGCAGACCCATGGTGGACGAGAATGGCTGCAGACCCAGGGTGGACGAAAATGGCTGCAGACCCAGGGTGCACGAGAATGGCTGCAGACCCAGGGTGGGCGAGACTGGCTGCAGACCCTGGACGTGCGAGACTGGCTGGAGATGCCCCATGGTCAAGCATGGCTGTCCACTCCTGCGGTATCTCTCTGGGTGACAACAGAAGAATTATCAAGCATATTGGAAGCAATCAGCGAGTATACCACTGTCTCAGAATTGCCTTCACTGCCAGCATTCCAAGTAGTCCAACAGTTTAACAGCTTGCTGGATTTCTTGATGTTTCCGACGTTTTTGGCGTTAATGCGCAACCATCCCACCTCTGCATTACCAGGTATTTCTCCGCTGGACAGGGAGATCATCCATGCTATGAATGCCTTCACGACTTTCGCACACGAAGCACTCGAACAAAGTCGATCGGCTTCCGACGCTGTCAAGTATGCTTGTCAAAACTGGACTGTACATCTCTCGCGTGCTTCCAATCCATGGGATGACAAGCTCAACCATTTATTCCAGGCTTTCTGGAATCATCATCTCCTCTCCTGGCTTCAAATGGAGTGGTGTTTAAAGGGTCTGCGATCTTGCCTCGTTGTTTTGTTCGAAGGGCAGAAACTTGCTGAGGTGCGTGTATTTCAACGATTCTCATGGTTCCATCAGCGAATGTCCTATAAACTAATATTGCTTTATATCAGGGTCGATGATATTTATTTCGTGACATCCCTCCTTATTTCCAGTCTGGACCTGTGGACGCGCAGGCTACAGCCCAGCGATAACACTCAAACTCGCCACCAATACCCCATTGAAATTTCACATTACATATGAAGTTCCCCGAGAGCTTCCTAAAGTGCTGTATTTCTGATGAAAGACGGATAGAATGTGTGACTCATGTGTTCATACAGTTGTATTTACTGCCTTTCGGATCGCTAAGTTTACTGTCTCAGTTGAACAATTCTATTTGTGTTCTCAGAACGCGGTATATACACATATGTCACTCGTCGTTAAGCACCGTTGCTGTGATCTTGTCCTTCAGCTGTCCACTAGATCGATCATAGTCTCGGCGTATACCCTTCAACACACCCTCATCAGTATCTGCGCCATCAATAAGTCGAGTATGCGAAGTACATGGGAGGAATGGAACACAATGGAACTTGATGTTCCTCCTCTGTAATGATCGCTTCGTCAGGTATATACTGTAGAAGGGTCTATCCGGTTTCATCTATCTTGACATCCACTTCGTCATCCTCGACGTCTTTGGCTGTGCCCAGTCACTCGTAGAACAGGGGCAAGACCAAGATGTGGCTTTGACATGTCTGATCTGATGTCTCAAGATGGTTCCACAGTGCGGGACGAGGCACTGTCACAACCCCTTAAACAACTTAATGCTAGGGCAGAGACTAGGACTCAAACAAAGGTTATCACGATAAAAGAGATGATATTGAGCAGGTACGTTTGGGCTGCTACAAGATGTAGAGACGAAAGGTTTGAACTAAAGAACTATTTACTAGAAACGTCCTAACTATATACAACTATTCAAGAGGAGATACAAACTGAGTTTTAACTACTAGCCAATCATAAAATAAGAAACGGAATCGTACGATATGATAATATGAAAAGAACT
>NW_024539415.1:0-60681 GCF_016758775.1 Suillus clintonianus
TGTTGAATGCTCCATGTCTACTCAGGAGCTGAACGACCCGATCCGCGAAAGGGGTCCCCATGCGCTGTAAGCTATCGCATGTTAGCCGCCTCCACTTCCGGACCTCTTCCGAGGTCATTCCCCTCAGTTCGCCTATGCGTTGCGCGTACCATCCCCCCAGCTCGAATTCTGGAGTCATCAGCAACGAGGTCGGAATGGTAAGCTCAGGGTCTGTTCTGGCCTCGTTATCCATTATAACGTATTCGTCTCCTGACACACAGTAAACCAGGAACCGCTCTGGGTGGATGGGTCCCCACGGATCCGGGTCCCTGGGATAGATCCCTACGTCCAGGAGGTATTTAGCCTTCCTGGACAATACTTCACCCATTTCAGTGGGCTTAGCCCCATGGATATCTCTCTGTGAGATCCGCTTCGTTCTCCTTGTTGAGATCGTGTTATCGCTAACCCTTGTGTTGTCCAGGATGTTCTCATATTGCAAGGACATGGACGCGCACCCCAGGTCAACGGCGTCATTTGATGTCGTGGTCTCCTCCAGATATCGCATCCGGTCCATCTCATTTAGATCCACCTCAATACTGTAATTTTGCATTCCCGGTGGTGAGTTCGCCTTCCCATCACGTTTCACTGTGGTCTTCTGAGGGCAATTTCTAGATATATGGCCCGGCTGATGACAGACATAGCATAACCCTTCAGCGGCATGTCTCTCTTTCTCAGCTGGGCTCATTCTATCATTCCTCTTTTCTGTGATTTGAGGTTTAGGACGCCCGCTATCTCTTGGTTGCCCCCCTGTTGGTCTGGGGTGTCCATTCGATGGTCGATCACTCGACGATCGATCATCCCTCCGCGGGACGCGGCCCTTTCGTCGCCGTCCATCCCTCCTATCACTACGTTCCTCATTTTTGGGGTTTGTGCCTCCCTTCCTCTCACCGGCCTGGTCAGTACCATTTGTACTCTTTTCCTTTCCACACCGATCACGATTCCTAGATGGCACTGAGTGTGCTATCTCGATTATTTCAGCAGTGTTCTTTACTTGTCGGAATGAAGAGGTTTCCGGATTCAATTCCTTCTTCCATAGCTCGGTTTGCAGCATAGAATTGAGTCCCGTCCAAAGGCGAGTCACTTTCTGTCGTTCTGCTACATCCCCAATCATGTTCCATAGCTCACTCAGCTCGTATATGTACTCCCTTACTGACTTATCATTCTGATAGCAACGGTTCAACTTCTCGCGCTGCTTCATCCTGAAATCAATGGGGAAACAGTGGTTGAATAATTCTGTAAAGAACCTGCGAAGCCTCCAACGGTATGGGTCTCCAGACACTTCCCTCGTGTAGAACTCATGAGCACGACCTTTCAGGTAGTGGGCAAGTATAAACACCCTCCTTTTCCTCTCAACCTGACCATCTTTCACATAGGCCGTCCCCTCAGTCAGAAATTGATGGAACGCCCTTGAATCTGGGGCCCCGTCATAATAGACCGGGGGAATAGGCTTTAAGGTATTTTTCTTACCCCTTTTATTCTTCTTTTTCTTACTGCAGCGCTTTCTAGAGCTGTTCCGCGACTCGTCCGATGACGAGTCACTAGATTCAGAAGACTCAGACGAGGAACTCGACGATTCAGATGAACTCGACGAGGAGCTGGAGTCACTTCTGTCCTCGCTGTCACTAGGATCTGTTGGTGTAAGTACTCTCCTGCCCTTGGATTTGGGCTTCTTCTTACTTTTGCTTCCTTTTAGCTGATCGAGCGCCTTCCCGATATAACTTCGGGGCGCGACTTGCTGTACCGGGTCCATCGCTTGGGGTGTCATCCGGTTGGGTCCTGGACTGGATGCTCATTCCAGGACCCTCTCCACCATCCCGTTTACTGGGTTGGTGGCTTCAAGGTGAGTTTGGTGTTTCTTGGGTTTCTTAGACCCTTCCTTCAATGCTAACTTCTTCTCCAGTTCCCTCAGGCGAGCTTCGTAACGGTTGGTGAGTCGTTCCTTCACGGCCCTTACTGCCGCTTCTGCCTTGAAGCGCGATACGTAACTGGCACTTTCATTCCAGGTATCTTCCCTGGGCTCTGTCACCTCACTGCTGTCTCCCTGCGGCTTATCGGATGTCTCATGGTCAGAGTCCGGTTCCCTTTGACCTCCTCCATTTCCCTTCGCCAGACGAAAGGATTCTAATGCTGCCCTTTGAGCATCTACATCGACCTCGTCGTCCTCAAACTCGGTTCCGCCCCAATTTCTTGGGTCAGGGGCTTTGCCCTTTTCCTTAGAAGGTCCTTCCCGCGGGACAATGTACTGTCCCTTGAGGTATTTCGACTGACAGCCCTCTCTCGGGTCTCGATCCTCTTGCGATCGCTTCCTGTCAGTTTCTTCTCCGCTAACCTTACCAGGTGTTCTTGTTCCTGGTTCAATTCTGAGGCTCGTGGGCCTCCTGCTGGTACTTCGCGTGAGGAGCTTCTTCTCCCGCGTTTCCGTTGGACACTTGTCCATTCAGCGCTCGTCTGGTCGTCACCAGATTCTGCGGATTGTTCATCACTCGAACTTTCATTCCCGCTCTTAAGGTCAAAAGTAACCTTAGATCTCTCTTTCTCAGATTTACTACCTACTACACTTTCCTCTGTGGGGTCTACTGATGCCGATTTATCGGCCGTCATTTCTTCCGTCCTCAATCCCGCGGATTTGACTAATCCCACAGGTGTCGCCTCGAGCCCTCCGGGCATCGAGGGAATTCGCGTCAACACAATGTCGCTATATAAGCGGATCGGTGTGTCGACGGAGTTCGCAGGGGAAGGCGCCCTTGGCGTTACTCCCCCCGGAGAAGAGGAGACGGAAGAGAGCATGGACTCACTATTAGCACGCGGCATACCAGCTGCCAGTCTAACGGGTGGGTCATTGGTTAGCGCCTGTCGTGCGCGGTATCGTGTAGCGTATTGAGTAGTTGACATAATGTTAATTAATTGTTGCCTAGATTCAAAACGACAGGTTGGCCAAACCAGAGTTCCCGAATCGTAGGCGTGAATAGGGGTAAGCTTGTTGAAGGTTAAAAAATATGTGATGACTGTGAGAAGCTTTGGCTTTCAGAGGCGGCACAGTGGGAATTCAGACGATCAAGTAACCAGATACAAGATAGAATTCAAGATCGCCAAAACTATACTAGACAACGTAGGTAGGACTTTATAGTGTGTAGTAGAGTAAGGCGCGTGATAAAGAAATCAACTGTTAAGATACTTTGTTTCATACGTGTCAGGGGGGGATCGATCTAAGACTTTCGACAACGTGCGTGATCGGCCTAGGCTCGGCCTATCCGTCACAGACGCCGTAACGCTTGAGATTACATAATGTTGTTTGGTTGTTCTTCACCGGAGTCGAATCATCATGGACATTGGGTCTCAGGTTTATTTATCACTAGGTGGGATGCCACATCTTTGGGTGAGCAGCGCATGTTCAATATTTTAGAAAGTTCCAGTAACACATAGGCCGCCTCTAAGCTCGGATCCTTCACTGGCGTCGATAAGCAAGGCGCCTATGATATTTTTAATCCTGTGCCTCATCTTAGGCGTTTGACGCTCTGAAGCAGCATATAAACGCAATGAAGACATCCACAATCCCCCCACAAAGTCCACTCCGACCGCGCTCAATATCACCAACCTCCAGAAATGGCGCAGCTCATTCCAAAACCCGTTGCACCCGTTCGACTGTTCGAAGATCGTAGATCTTGCCCATATTCAGTGGCAGTTTTCCCCGACGGACAACGCATGGTCACGGGCTCGGACGACAACATCGTTCGTTTGTGGGACATGAGCGCAGGAGTTGTATTGAAAAGAATGGAAGGGCATTCCGACTCCGTGATGGCATTAACAGTATCCCGAGATGGGCAATTGATAGCAAGCGGTGATAGCACAGGGGAGCTCATCGCCTGGGATGCAAACATTGGGGAATCTCTAACCCAAGCCATCAAAGCCCACTCCGAGGGGGTCGACTCCCTGGATTTTTCTCCAGACGGCTCGATGCTGGCAAGCTGCTCATTCGACACTACGACGAAGTTGTGGTGTACCACACGCTGGGAGCTGCTAGGACATCCAATCACTTGTAGTGCACGTGCCCTCTGCGTTCGTTTTTCGCCATCTGGCGAACGCCTTGCGATTGCAACAGCAAGCAACATCCAAATCTATAATTCAGGCACGCAGCAATGCGTAGTAAACCTCAAGGCACACGCATCATGTAACTCCTCGCTCGCCTGGACACCTGATGGCACACGGCTTTTCTCAGCGGGCTTCAGGGATGATCCTACCATACGAGAGTGGGATACATCGACCTGGAAGCAGGTCGGTGATTCCTGGAAGGGCCATTTCGACAATATCAACGGCATTTCGCTGAACTCTAGCGGCACCCTCCTTGCCTCCGCATCTGCTGACCACCGTGTCCGCCTCTGGAAGATCTCAGATCGACGAACCATCGTCGTATTCAACCACTCTGCCCTTGTGCACTGCGTCACCTTCTCTGCAGATGACAGTCACATCCTCAGTGGAGGTTCCGATGATGAGATCTCAGAGTGGCCAGTATCCGATAAACCTTTGCTAAAGGATGGTAAAGATGGTCTCAAGGACAAGGACAAGGACGGTCTCAAGGTTAAGGAGCAGGTGACACACCAGGTACATTTGTTTTGGTTTCCCGCCCATTCGTCACATCATCTAAATCTTTTTTTATGCAAAGGCTCAAATCTACTCTGATTTCAAGGCATGTTTCCACCTTTGACTCTTATAATGCAACGCGAACATACTTCACGCAGGTCCTCTCTATAAACTCGGAAGTACGCGATGCATGCATGGCTGGGGAGTTGCGTACCGCCGAAAAGGTGCTGACACAAGAGATTGACGCTGATGCCAATAATTACATATCCTATGCTAATCGCGCATTTGTCATGGCACGAAGGGGCTACTGGGACCGCGCGCTTCTTGATTCAATTCAGGTGATATAGACTGACCCATCTTGGTCCCCCTATGAAAGCTAACTTTGATGAATAGTCCGTCACCATTCAGCCCTCGTTTGCAGGTCACGTCTCCAAGGGCATTGCTCTCTGTGGAAAGGGGCAGTTTCGAGCCGCGAATACAGCATTTGACCTCGCGTCCGTGTTCACGAACGGAGATTTAAAGACCAGTCATTTCCTTTTCTTGATCAAGGCAAACAATTTCTTCTTCTTACATACCACTTGCTTCATTGCGATTTCAGACTATTGCACTGTTCAACGCAAATGAACACGAGGAGGCAATGCTGCGCGTCGGGGAGCTGGCTGTGTCTCCCAATGTCGACCCTGTTGCGTGTCGCATCGTGGAAGTGAGTATCATGCACTTGATGAAGCGCAGGTTCATGAGCTGGTGCTGATTTTTCAATTTCTCGCACATAAGGCACAGCTACGCATCGAACTGGGAGTAATTGCCTCGAGTAATCACCGTGAAGCTGTGGACCACTTCACTGCCGCAGTCAACGCGAGCGCTTCCTTTCATACATCAGAAATTCATTCTACATATGAGGAATTTACCGTGGTACGTCGATGTGATGTAACCGAATACCCCTTTGACGCTCATCTACGTGTTTTTGCAGCTCTTCGGCTGGGACCTCAAGTCTTTGTGGCAAACCGCGAACCAGCAACAGTGCTGTGCGCTCATTCGGGCAGGTAGAATTGGATCAGCCGTTGAATTGTATCAATCCATGATAAAAAAGAGTGATGAAACTACAAGGGACAGCTTACGTGCTTGGTTCAGTGGCAAGTCTTCAGTAATGTCATACCATTTATCATCCTTAACCATGGCACCTTGTTCAGAACTCAACTGGGAGTAAGAACGAATTGCGCTCTATGCTTCTCATGACGATGCTGTGCTCGCAGCGTGGGGTTACTTTGAGACACGGAGCCTCGGAGATCCGTAGTCTAAAACGCGTCGTTCTTGATCTTTGTCCGATCAAACGCGATGGTCAAAAGTCCGATGTGAACCTGATGTGCCATGTTTATGAATTCAGCTTCGGACGAAGCTACGGGTTGTGCAAACGTGTGCGGTGACCTAATGAGGGCCTTGCCCGAGTGCTATTATTATGTAATCCATTGAAGTTTGCAAACGTCTCACTTCCGAGTCCCTGGCACTTCACTTGAGCTTGAACACCTGCAACAACTCCCGGGCCCCTACCATCCAGATTCTCGCTCTCCCTCTTAACGATCTATTCAGTCAGTCGACGGAGCTAAGTGCTTTATCAGGATGATAATATACAAATTCAGTGTTTCAAGCGTGTTATAAGCGAAAATCAACGTCCAACGGTCTTCTTCAAGAGGGTCAAAGCCTTGCTTCCTGCACTATTACTCTGCTCGTCCCTCAACTTGGTCCTAAGCCTCACCAACGCCTTACCCAACTGGTTTTGGCCTTTCCGGTCTGCTCCGATACCCCAAAATGAGTCCTTATCAGAATCCTGCGGTGTATAAGTAAACTTCGTCGTGGTCCTCACGTTCTACTGACCTCGACAAGTTCTGCATCTCCAGTGGAGAGTAGTTCTTCCTTCAGATGTCTGTTCTGCGCGAATTTATGCCCAAGAACAAGGTCCATCTGATTGTTTTAGTCATCGGCTGAAATGGATTGCAGACGATACTGGTTCTCACCATCTCAATCCTTACTTGCAGCCAATCAGATCGCACTTCAGGACTGAATCTGTGGGCTTCGTCAAAAACCACACGTGGGCGCGTGGAGCACGTCCTGATGTGTTCTGCGAGCTCGGGGCGACGTTCTATGAACTATTACAGTAGTGAGTAACATATGAGATGACAACACTGGTCGTAAAGTTTCTCACCTTCAGCGACTGGAAGAGGTGCTCGCTCGTGGGGTATTTCTTTCCATTGTACTCAATGGGGTCGGACGAGAAATTAGTGAATCCATAGTACGGGTCGTGGGCATGATAGAAAAGGATTTTCTTCGGCTTCCCATCTGGGAGGGTTGTACTGGATGGCGGGGTTGGGCGGGTGGTAAGTGGAGATGACTGAGGAGATGTCGATGGACGCTGCGCCGACGATGGACGAGGGGAATGCGACCCACGTGGTGTTCGCGGCGGTAGTGCAGGGCTTGCATCTGTGCCGAAGAGCTGCAAGGTTTTATGGGCAATGCTGACTTTGCCACCATCTGACAGGTATCCACGATCCTCTTCGAGTCCCTTCTTAATCCGGTCAAGTTTGCGGGGACTCTGTGGTTCGGTTGAGCTGACTCGGAATGATTGGGCAAGGTCCATGTGGTGTGTCAGGAGTGTTTGACTACTCTGATCCTTGCTGGCAACCGGTGTCTTCTTGGACTTTCGAGGTGATTGCAGTGTTGCCACTTGGTTCGCTTGGTTTGTGGTGGGCTTCATACTCGTCGCTATGATGCATCTCGGTCTCTGTACGAAGAAGCTTATGTATGGGGCGCGATGCTCTTATTCCCATGCGCCATGTGCCGCCGACACGTTGCTGCTTCGAGGAAAGCTGGATCCGTGCTGGAAGCAGCGCAACTATGGCGCTGCTTCACGCGCACGTAGGGTGTGCAATACACGTGGGTCACATGCGCAGTCAGTTATCTTGCTTGGTGAGTGATCCCGAGGTCGTCATATTTCCTACGATGACTACGACTCTGCGACGAGATGCTAATATGTGCGAGGTGTGTCTGGCTTTCCTTCCTATTGAAAAATGTTGAGCTTTGTTGGCGATAGGCATGTGGCAACAAGCCGAAATATGTTGATCCAAGTGGAATGCAACACTCTTATTGTGGTCGCTCGTGTGCTCGGACCATGGTAGGAAAGGCAGCGTCTGAATGTTCACTCAAAGGCTGTAGCAACCCAGGGAACGCTTTCAATGGGTTTTGTTCTGTTGATCACGCCAAGTAAGTCGCATTGAGGGAACGCTTCTTAAGATGGAGATTGAGCGTCAACAGGCAAGGGAGTGCGGTTTCTCCCCCGTCAGCTTCTCCAGGCCCCAAAACGCAACCACAAACTCACAACCACAACGGTACTGGGCGTACGAAGCCTAAACCTCCCTTGGATATCGTTCACTTGTCTGAGATTCCCAGTTCTACGACGGTCTGGCGAGAATGTACGTGGTACTGCCATCACGCTTATGCTATTGATGGACGTCTTTCCAAGTTGTGAGGGAATGGAACAGCAAATGGTTGTCCCAGGAAGGCTCGGCATTGGTGGAAAAGCTATATGAAATATCTTATCCAACTAGTATATCCGATGCACAGGATAAATATCTGTAAGTGGCTCATCTTTTACCGAGCTGAGTGCTAGACTTATTGATCAATAGACAGGGCACACAAGCTACTGGGCAAGCCCGGATCTTACGCACATTCCACGCATCTCAGTGCATCTGCGACATGGGAACCAAAGGTCCCATGCTCTGCAAATGGAATTCATGCGGCATCTGCAATGTTGTAGGCTCGGCTTTTAAAGGTGTCGCCTTTGGTGTTCAATACAATACAGGGAGGTGAGCAGCCATTTTCATTTCGTATTTGACGCATTTTTTTTGTTTATCACTATTCATTGTCAAGGCAAGGCAAGGGGCTATACTCTTCTAGAAACCCAGCTTCCGCCGATCGACTTGCCACCTCATGCTTGTCTTCACCTTACCGCGTCGTCATCGCCTGCGATGTTGTTTTACCGCAGAACCTTGACAAGAGCACTTCGGTAAATGATTTAAACTTGAAATTAGAGCTCTCATTGACGTTGTACACATGCAGGTTGTCGCTGGCGACAGGGTAGTCGTTCGAGTGTCAGAGGCGATTATCCCCAGATTCGTCGTGATGTACACGAAGCAGACTTGAACCTTGCCCTCGTTAGCTTGAACGGTCATCATCATTTATTTATGTAATTCATTTTCTGGATCTCTTGAGTGGCCGCAAATCGAGTTTCGCCGGAATGTTCAGATCTCCTTGTGGTCAGGATGATCTAACCGCATGTGGTACCTCCCCTTGATCGAAGGAGCACGAAGGAGCGCGGCAGGCAAACAGATGGCCTAAGAATCACTGATGGGCGCACCGTTTTTTGCTCTGTTTGGGGTAGAAGCACTGCTCCATTCCACACCAGATAGCCTCGTGCACTGACATGCGGACAACACGTTTTAGTGTGATAACATCCACCCCAACACCTGGGCTGTCTCCGCAGCCTCATGCCAATGGCCACCACCTCTATAAACCAAGACGCAATTTTGAGCTGGGCAGCAGCTCAGATAACTTCAATGGCTACCGGACTTTGCGAGGTCAGCGATGGCTTATCCCGTCTCTACTAGTTCACCCTTTAATTTTCCCGTGTAGAACTGTCATAAGACGCCGAAATTCGGTACTCATAAGTACTGTGGCAAAACCTGCGCCGCCCAGGCGGCCACTGCGCAACAACCTGCGCGTCGCACGAAACCAGGACCACTTCCCAAGGCCAAAGTTCCTCTACCAGCCCAAAAACAAGTACGGCTCTGCGATGTAAGTTGAGGATCGTGATGATCTGGCGGTCACGATCCTTACTTTGTTCCAGTATTGTGGGCAAAAGCCGAAGTTCAGTAACTTTGATTATTGCGGTAAATCGTGCGCGTCGAAAGCCGCTACTCCTCCTCCTGCGCAATCTGCTGTTCAAGGACGACCTGCTCCGAAGCAAGGCGTCCGCCTTCCTGCTACTGCTCAGCCTGTACTGTTTCCTGCTCAGATCCAGCCTATCAAACCCTCTAAACCGGCAACGCGCCACGCAGCTTTGACTGTGACCAAAGGTTGCCCATTATCACTCATCTGAAATCCACTGGGATACTTACTCATTATTGCAGATGAGTCCAGCGACGATGACGATGACGACTACCCTGATGCAGATGAGGAAGACGAGGATGATACGGGCGCAGGCACAGACCTGGACGCGTATCCGTCAGATGATGACGAAGAACCTGCTCCAGCTCCTCCGACTCGACCAGCCAAGGCTGCACACACTTCGCTGAAACAAAACCCAGCACGCCGTGCGGCTGGTACCTGTCTTGTCCCCAACTGTGGAAAACCGTCTTTCGTCGATAGAGGTGGGGTGAAGACAGATTACTGTTCCTCACGGCACCGAGAGTAAGTAGTCACAAAGGTCGATTGCCACGAGATACTAAATGTCCTTCAGAGAAGCAGTGTCCCTGGGACTAGTTCCTGGATGCATTATGTGCCAACGCTACCCACAGAGCGGAACAGATTACTTCTGCTCCGCCGCTTGCAGAAACCAGTCTATGACGAAAGTCTAGAGGGCTGTTTCGTATATATTCTGACAGTTCTGTACATTACGCTACTAGGTGTGATATTATGTTAGGTTCGCGATGGAGCTATTTCTCAGCGGTAATGAGGAATTTCTGTAACCGAATACAAGTGTGGATCTCTCTGAAGAACGGCCACCAGTGATCAGCCCGCTGAAACTGGAAGGAAAGTCCTCGATATCACTTGGAAGCAAATGATTATGGATATCAACATCTGTCCACGCTTTTCCCTGGAGGATTCTCGAAATCAATATAAATGGCGCAATGATCTGCATTGCTTGAAATAAAACTGAGATGCACGATATAATGTCATTATCTCACCTGCATTTGGCTCTGGATAACCATGAATGGATACTGAACAAAGTTATCCATCGTGTAGAGGACGAGATAGACGATCGAGCTGATCGCGGAAATCATGCAAGATTCAGTGGTCATTGTGATGATACTAGTGTACTCCCTCCCATGGCGACGACTTCCTGAGCGAAAGGTTTGTATCAGAATGAAGAGACAGCATATCTTGCTCACCTGTCGATTTCTCGAGCTTCGCACGATGTATCATGATGCAAGCGGCTATCAATAACGTTGTGATGATATTAAAGGAGAGATCGACCACCACAAAAATGCAGTAGGCTTTGGACATTGCTTCTATTGAATTGGACACTTCTGCTGTATTCACAAGCAGATTGATAGAAGTCGCTGCCAGGATATTGTCAGCAACTCTGAATTCAACGTTTCATATCGTATTAGATACCAATAACGGCAAGGAACATGCTGCATGGAACAGGGATCAGCCATCTTGTGTTTTTCATGTTTCGGAACAGGATTATACAGCGCCAAAGCTAAGGGGAGGCGTGAGTCAAGGATCCGCTTGGGCATGGGTAACGCTGATGGTCTTACCATGAGCGCATCAGCCAACCAATTGGAGACGATATAGCACGCCATTGCTGCTATACTGGCCCAGTCACGCCATAAACTAATCTCGTAACCCGTTGGACTAGTGGTGGAGTCCCAATTGATAACGAACGATATCCAAACTCTTCGAGAATTTTCAGCGGCGTATAATGTTTCAAGAATAAACATGGCGGTTGTGTAGCCGAAGAAAAAGAGTCGTGGAGCCCGCCGCATCGGACTGTGGACCAATAAGAAGAGGCACTGGACGTAGATGGTCAGTACAGCCCCATAGCCAACGCCCATGAACAATGTTAAGCTCAGGAGGGATATGCCATTGTGCTGGCGTTCTGACGGTGATTGGGTAGACATTGTCAACCCTTGATCGAAAGACTTGGGGAAGATTTTAAAGCGCATTCCAGCGCCCTGCCATCAATCATCGCATGGGACCATGTGGAGCCATTAGTACACTGACATGCCAAGCTTTACAAAAGGAACGGGGACGGACAGCTGCGGAATCTCGAACGAATACTTAGATCAGATTGAGCGGGTATGAGTGTTCCGGAATTCCCTGGGCACTGATCAGTAAATTGAACAGCTCATCACCGCCTTGATGAAGAAGGAATCGCTGTCTTCCTTCTACATGATATCAAGGTTTCTGACTACGGGAGCATCACTGTGTCTGTTCGAAAAATCAATATCAAGCTCAGGACTGTGCGAACGTTATTTCTGCCACCCACATTTGACCAACACAGCATTACATAATTAAAGAAGACTAAGTTATATATGTAATTAAGTAAGTCCGTAAGATCTACCAAGTACGTGTTGACTAGTGCGATCCAAGCCGTAACGCCCGCCGCCGTCACGACTGTGGTGGGACAGCTTGTTGGGTTCTCGGGATCATCAATATGGAATGGTGTAACCATTCTTCACCGGAGCTTCTGGTATCGGGTTTGTTCAGACGTACGGAACGCCACCACTCACAGTGCATCTGAATGCTGTGCGCGTGATACACTCTATAGGTTCTAGTTTTGTCTCCCCTTGCTAGCCGCACTCCCGATCCACACTGCCCACGCGTTCCCTTTATCGCTGGTTACATTCCACCGATCATCCTACGACCTGGCTCGGTTCCAAGAGCAAGTCCACGCCGGTGGAGACATCCAAGGTGTCATGGAAGCATCTTGTAGGGACGGCTCAGCGACAGGACGATTCTCTGGAGGGCACGAAAGCAACCTGCGGGCGTGCCGGGAAGTAATTTTTTCAACATCGTGAGCGGAGGTTGTGGCGAAGAAGTGCCGCAAGCGGCAAGACTCAAGAGGTGGCTGCGCTTTATCAGTCTTTGGTCCGATACTTAACGAGGTCCGTTCCGCGATGAGCGCTTGTTGATCATGTGGTGAAGCGCCGTGGAGCAGCTTGATGTTATCTTGTACTTGTTGGGATGCAATCTCCATTTTCTGACGCAAGCACAAACAGGCGTGTATCTTCCGCTTCAGAATCGCTTGTGCGAATATTGTTCCCCAGGTTTGGCTGAATTTGACCGTAGCGTGTTGCTCCTTGAAATCGCTAAATATCGAGGGTTTCAATCAAATTGGCCTGCTCCTCATTCTCCCTAAAGAGCATGAGCATCTCGTCCAGATGATCTCCGTGGTTTTGGACCAACCGTATGCGTTCAAGCTTGAGCTACATTCGACCTCTAAAAGTTATTCGCGTTCCGCCTCGCAACCGTTGCGAGGCGGAACGCGAACAAATCGTCTAGTCTGTTACTGTCTATTATCTATCCTGTTTCTGTCTGCTAAGTTTACACTTGGTAGTTTCTCTCTGAATTCTCCTGCTTTAAATTTGGTCGAGTCTACAGGATCCGGCTTTAAAGTGCGCTAGTGCGCCCTCCAGACCACCCGTATCTATTGCGCCCATTGTGTTCCGCCGGTACAACTCTACAGTATCGCGACAATTAGACACTGCGAGTGTTCGTTTCAGGTTAGGTGCTTGGGATATTTTCACCGTCTGTTCGCAGTGTCGCCGTTTTGCGGAAACGCCTAGTAGGTCGTCCCAGGCAGTGTACGATGCAACATCCGTGCTTCTTTGCGAAGCGAAAAAAACCTCAGATTTACGCGCAGTGCCAAACGGATGCCACACTGTGTGTGATTTTGGTTGCAAATACCGCTGGAATTTGCAATGGTGGTTTGACTGCTGTTCCAAGGTAAGACTGCGGCGTGCGTGGGCCAAGCTGTTGGAGTCAGAGACAGTGACGAACGAGACTAACGTCGAACCCTTGAGCTTATGGAACTGGTGACATTGCGAACAGGTGCACACCGAAGTAACTTCAGATCACTAGATTTCCAAATCCTCTCACAAGCTGTTGTGAATGAACGGGGGTCTGTGGATCAGCCCGTGCTATTGGTCGATGATATCCAAATGCTATTCCGAAGATATCAACATGGCAGAGTAAATCAGATCATTGGACTAGTCTTTAACAGCAACTTAGATCTGAGATGACCACGAACAACCAGAAGATCCGGACATGGTTGTGTGAAATCGGAATAAGCAGTAAAAGATCCAGGCAGACCTTCACCATTATTCAACGTTCAGGCAGAATTATTTGATGTTGCTAAATCATCAATACGTAGCATCGAGTCGCATGTCAATATACACCCCTGCTGTCACAGGCTCGTACTTCTTCGGGTTTTCTTCATCCCAACAGCCAGGAAGGCAGTCAATCAAAATATCTCTGTCAGCAGACATGAACTAATCCAGCATCAATATCAAACGCATATCAATTGTCTGCAGGAAGCTTACATATGGGATTGAGAAGCGCTCCTTGATCATTCCTGACTTCCCATCGTTCGGGGGCGCACGGACGCGGTGCATTGTTGATTTAAGCGTGTCTGATTCAAAATGAGGTATATAACTTGTGACAAAGAACAACAAAAGAAGAAAGATCGCACCGTTTGACCACCGCATCAAGAAATCTCCAATATTGAAGACGATCGTTCCCGGAATGGGTGGAGCAGCAACGAAATTTCCTGAGCCACGAGGGCTCTCAACCTCGAGACCCCCAACATCATCTTGGAACAGAATGGTGCCCGTTGCATAATCCTACAATTCATTATTAAAGTCAGCTAATAGCTGCTGCTCAAACAATCACATACCGTGTGCGCACCGATTCTCCCTTTCTCGCCGCTCGCGAATACCTCTGCAGGCGCAGCTGGATAGTGCAGCAATCGCAGTTGATTATCTGCCTCTTGGTGATATTTCCCCAGGAATTCGGCTCCGCCAGGGAGCTCAAGCCCTAAAGATAATGCAGGTAACAACTTCTCCATCTCAAAGCGACGGCATGTATCAAAGAACGTAGACGCTGCGTCTCTGAAGCCCGGAAGGACTTGTTCTGGAAGCCACACATTGGAGATGCGCGGGGAATCATCGCGCCCGATGTCAAAGGATTCTTTGAAATCGGGAGTTTGTTTGCGTATCCCGGCGAGCTGCGCTGGGTCGAATACCTACGCGAGTTAGTATATTGGTAGCTTGAATGAATCAGAATGATACTGAGACGCACCATTTGTGAAACTTGCTCCCTGCCAACCTAAACGAGAGATACGTTAAGACATGTTGTCATGTCGTCTTCGCAACTCAAAACAACATACCCCGCTATATCCCCGATGTTTCCATCCCTCCTTAGGGTGTGGAGCCAATAGCTTCGTTTCAACTGGAAGCGAGAATAGCCTGCTGCTCTTGAAGCGCATTCATTCGTTGGAATGGATTTCGTACATGGAATGATATGCACACACCATTTCAAACATGCTATCCACCTCTGCCTGAGGGATACCAGTGTTGCGAAAGTATGCAAATCCAACTTCTTGACATGCTTTCACCAACTGCTTTCCTATCTCTATGGCTTCCTGGACATCAAAAAGAGTTTCGATATCGAGAAAGATTATCGTCACATATGAGCATCATACGTACTGGGGAAGCTCCTTCTCCGAAGCCTGCAAAATCGACGATTGGGATTGCAGTGGGTTCGAGAAAGATCGTACCTGGCATGATTCAGTGTGGCATGCCTGAGTGAGTAAACCCGCCTTATATTCTAAATTATTGTCCCGCTGACTCTATTACGTAGTGGGGCACAAGTGTTTATTCACCTTTCGAACATGCGGCAGAAGCGGCATGAACCTCTTCTCCGCCTTTCCCACCCCGCCGCTCCCTTCAAGATTGATGAGTCACACACCAGGAGACGATCCAGGCCAGCGATATTACCCCTCGCATTATTAATATTTTTCCATGTCCTGTCAGATACCTGCGAGGGTTTGCCCTCAACTTGTCTCTAAGATGCACGCAGATTGGAACAGGAAAGCCTATCGTTTCCAACTTAGCGCTTTCACCCAACTAGTTTACTCCTGAGTCCTCACAGCATCAGTTCGTCATGATTAATACACGTGATAGTAACTCACTCATTATGGCACTACACATCTTCGCCAAGCTTCTAGAGCGGCCATGGAACGTTCGAGCCTCGAAGAGTGCAAGTAGGGGTTGTCGAAGACTCGAAGTGGGGGGCGTGATCTTCAGCTTATATCAGTGTCCTGTAAATAGATATTGGTCCACCTCCATAGCGCCATGTTATTACAATAGATAACAGGTTACTTTGTATAAGGGGAGAAATAGATGACAGTAAGATATCCGAAAGAATTAACACCAGCAATATAAGAAATGGCCAGCTCAGCTTTAGTAGGCTTCCCGTTCCTCACTCAACTATACCATCACTCTCATCTTCCACCGGACCCCCAGTATCATCTTCCTCGTTCTCTTCATCCGAATCTTCGTCCGCAGGAAGCGTCATCATATCATTCAAACTAGAGGAATTAATATCAGCACATGCACTCCAAAATATATACTCAAAATGAAGCACTCGGTGTGAGTGGCGCCTCTGGTTCAGAAACGGTCCGAGAAAACAAATAAAGCACCAGACTCACCAATGGACGAATGGCATCATCACATCAGCAACACCGCGTAGTGTATCCATAAACTCGGATCCAGGCGCAATGACTTGGTCATCCGTGAACCGGCAGGAAACAGCGAGGGAGCGGCATTTGAGGAGGGCGATATCTCTAGAAATGCATAGCACAGTGTATCGATTAGCCTCAATGACTCAAATGATACCCTACTACGTACTTGTGATTCTTATCCACGCCCTTTGGTGCGACCTTTAATTGATCTTCATGCCCAAAAACACTCTGACGTTCTCCGTGCGGGTGTGGATGGGGAGGGCCGAAATGGGTAGTGAATGTCTCAGAAGAAAGGATCGTGTGCAGGGTCTTAGCGACGGGTGTGGAGTGAAGTAGGTGATTTCTGTTAGGTGAGGGAAGGCATGAAAAGAACCATGTAAACAAAGCAGAGACGAGACACACCTAAGAGTCGCAAGTTCGTTCTTAGCAGGACACCATGCACCTGCAGCAATGACGCTCTCGTCACCCGGCTTGACTAATAGTCAAGCGTGTCAGTGTACGTCAGACCAGCATTTTCAGCTATGACTGACTCATTCTGTGTGAATTAACAACGCGCATTTACCCAGTCAGTTGATCTGGCTTTGGTGCTAAGAGGTGCGTACACGTGGTCTGCGAACAATTAGATAGCTGGAGCGAAAGCAAAACGCTACAAAGCTTACAAAAAGCAAAGATTCCCTTCCTGCCACTCCTCGAAAAGCTCGCAGACAATCCCTTCTTGTACGGTGTTTTATCGTTGCTGAAGCGGATCTACGCACACGACATCAGGCCTGTAGGTCCATGAAAGGAATAAACATGTGAGGGGACAAACATCTCTATATATACGGTGGATGACGTCTTTAGGGGGCAACGGGGGGATCTGGGTGTCGACTTCTGTGAGCATATTGGTGAACTCCTCGATGAAGCCCTTGAACTCTTTTTCTACGCGACGATACACAGGTTCTGTTGTTAAAATAAGCGCAAAGCTTCAGTCTGATACACAAGACCCACATACCGTGTAGCTTGAACCTACAAGCGCGCGATGATGTTCAGCCAATGACAAATGAATGAAGAAGTGCGAACCATTCGCGGTCATTACACGCAGGGTCCTTGAGTTGCAATAGAAAATCAAGCGTGTTCTGTGAAACCTGGCCAGGAGGGACTTTAACACCGGTAAGTTGATCATCCCTGAAGCAGGAAAAGACCAACTTACCCCAGCCTGTCTTTGGAGCTTGCACGACGCGACCCACGATTTGCTGCCCCTCCTTCAGGTCTAAATCACTCCCATCTACATCCTCTTCATCCTTGACGTCCTCCTCCTTTGCTTTGCGTTTCCTGGGCTTGGGCTTGGGCTTGGGCTTCGAAGGTGAGCTTGACTTGGAATTGGGATTGGAAGAACGCGTGCGTTTCTTGGGTGGCAGGTCGTCGAGCGCGTCGCTGTGAAGGGATTCGGGCTCTGAGTCTTCAGAGGATGACTGAGCGCGCTTGCGAGGGCCGACCTTGCGTGTAGCTGGCATTGTGGTTTGCTCAAGTAGGACGGAAGGTCTAGGTCGCGTGCAATTGCAAGAAACTCAAGACTGAGACAATCGCGGGCTTTGAACTTTGTCTTGCAATGTAACCACCACGGACTAAAACGCTATAGACAACCGTATGAAGGTGCTTGTACATCTACTTTATAGTAACTGTGACATTTCCTTGCAGAAAACCTAGAGCAGTAAAATGAACCCATGCAGGATCCATCAACCAGGTAGCATACAAGTTGACCACTCATTTGAAATCGTTATGGCACGCGTTTCATTTTGGTGACGCAAATAAGGTGAGATACACCGACCCACCATACTTAAAAACCTCGTTGACTTATCTGTAAGGCTGCGGCGACATGTGTTGACACATGCGCCAAGGGTCTTACGATAACAGCCTCATGTATAGGGCATCTATTTAATGCTACGAAGCACAGTAAAAACGTCAAGTACATGCACGTCTGCAGCTTAAAGGCGTGTTTCCAGCCTTAACGTGTATAACGCGAATCGAACATTCTTCATGCAGATCCTTGCCATTTCCACAACCGCCCGCCATGCATGCATTGCGGGGGACTTGTCTATGGCTGAAGAGCTACTCACCCAAAAAATTGACGCAGAGACGAACGATCACACTTCCTATGCCAATCGCTCATTTGTTATGACACGCACACTCGACTGGGACCGTGCGCTGGAAGATGCAATCAAGGTGGGATATACCGACTCATCGTCATTCTTCTCTAACTTTCATTGTGACATAGTCCATCAGCATCCAGCCCTCTATGATAGGTTATATTGCCAAGGGCCTCGCCCTCTGTGGGAAACAACAACTTCTGGACGCGATGAAAACATTTGACATCGCGTTCACATTCACGAACGCAGACCCAGAGACGACCCATTTCCTTTTCTTGATCAAGGCAGGTAAATTGTCAATTCATACACCATGTCTCATTACGTTGTTCAGGCAATTGCGTTGTTCAATGCAAATTACGATGAAGAGGCGGTGCTGCCCGTTCAAGAACTGGCCGCCCGTACCAATGCCGATCCTCTCGCTTGTAGTGTCGTAGAGGTAAGTATCATGCACTCGATCAAGTCCAGGTTCGTGTGTTCACTGATTTTTTTGCGCTTCCTGCGTCAGGCATATTTGCGAGTCCAGCTGGGAGAAATTGACATGGATTGCGGCCTTCACGAGGAAGCTGCTGGCCACTTCACCGCCGCTGTCAACGCTAGCGCTGTATTCTCTAAAACTGACATTCATTCTATGTATGAGGAATTTATCGTGGTACGTTGACATGTTGCGACAAAATCCTTTTCATACTCAGCTGTATACTTGTGCCAGCTCTTTGGCTGGGAACTCAAGTCATTGTGGCAGACGGCAAACCAGCAACGGTGCATTGCACTACTTCGGGCAGCTCAATTTGGAGCAGCCCTGGAATCCTATCGATACGCGATGGAGATGAGTGATGAACCCACGAAGGCCATCTTGCTTGCTTGGATCCCTGGTGAGTCTTCAGTAATGTTTCCCATGCTAAGATCCTCACTCGTATTTCCCTCAGCTCTTAATCAACCGTGAAGCGAACTCCGCACTGCCAACAGAGGTGCTGCCCTTCGGCTACTCATGCAATACTGTAACCCGAGGTCTTTGCGTCTGATTTGTTCATCCGCATTTCCTTCATATACATATCGCCCTTTGTACTCGTCTCATGCTAGCTCATAATTCGAAAGCAGACAGATAGAGCATCCAACAAGGGTCGCACACAGAGTCCCTCCCCACCGCTAGCTATGAATTTATTTGCGTGTTCGTTCAGTTCGTGTCCGTCACTGTCCAACGTCAGAACACTCAGACTCGGACTGTCAGGATTTCAGTATTGGTATTCGGACACCTATATGTATACAGCGCTGTCAACGGTTTGAAGTCGACTTGATGGCCGATGCAGATGGTTATTAACGACTTTCAACGATACTATGGACTGTCCATATATATTGCGCGATGGCAATGGATGTCTTTATACGTGGGACATTGTCTGAAGAGGTCTTCACGATCCTCATGATTGCAAATATGAATGGCGTGAAGAGAGAACTCGATATGGCTTTCGGTATCTGCTGTTTGCGAGATCAAGACGTGTCCATTTGGGGGCTCTGTCATGCCCGTTGTTTGTGACAGGTGTTTGTGTTTCGGGCTTCATCAACGATGGACTCGGGAGTCGCGGGCATCGGAGGGAGGTTAATGTTTTGGTCTTCACATCTGCTATGTTTACTCGTGGGGAAGCGGATCGCGAGGGGGGTAGGCAAAAACCAAGTGTGATCATAGCTACGGTAGTGTGCACCAGTGCAGCTAAGCCTATAATCATTCAGGAAATAACATGGACTCGGAGGGTTTGTCCACGGTCGAAGGATTGGCTTCATTTGATACTAGTACTTGTTGTTCTTCACCTGCAGTGATAGTTGATTACGACATCGGAAGAGAGCTCGCGACGATGCACGTGCCGAAGATTTATCTGGGGCGTCTAAGGGGAGACACGACTCGGAAGAAGGTCAATATTGTAATGAAATCGGCATTAGTAAAAATGCCCGGTCGACGCTTCTTGACGCACGCTGCCGCGTGCTGTCTACTACCGTTGCCCAGACGTATCAGGTTGATTTTGGAATTTTGAATTTTAGTCGTGAGATACTTATTCGCTCACGTCCAGAACCTTCCAGCTAGTCCACGCCGTGCTCAAGACCACCAACCTCCAGTAAAATGGCGGAACTCATCCCAAGTACCACACCCGTTCGAGAATTTGAAGGACATAATGAATCTGTATCCAGCGTGGCAGTTTTTCCCGATAGACGAAGGATGGTGACGGGATCGTACGACAAGACACTTTGCCTGTGGGACATGAAGGAAGGCGTTATGTTGAAGAAAATGGAGCGGCATAACGCCAGGGTATGGTCATTGGTAGTATCACGAGATGGGAAATTGATGGCAAGCGGTGGAGAGAACGGAGAACTGATCGCCTGGGATGGAGACACCGGCGAACCTCTCACTCAAGTCATCAAAGTCCACACCAGTTGGATCCTATCACTGGACTTTTCCCCAGATGGCACCCTGCTGGCCACCGGTTCGTTGGATCAAACGACAAGGCTGTGTAATACGAAAACGTGGCAGGAGCAAGGAAATTATATCCTTTGTGGTGCAGGGGTTCGCTGCGTTCGGTATTCGCCGTCTGGCGAACATCTTGCCATCGCGACAGACAGCGATATCCAAATATGGCAACCAGGCAGGAGGGAGTGTGTCGCAAAATTCCAGGCAGCAGTCAACGGAGCGAACTACTCACCCGTATGGACGCACGATGGCACACGTCTTTTTTCATTGGGCGAAGGGAACGATCCCACGATGCGAGAGTGGGATTCATCAACCTGGAAGTAAGTCGGTGATCGCTTGGAGGGCCATTCCCTCGGTATCACAGCCATTGCCATTGCCTTGAACTCCAATGGCACACTCATTGCCTCCGCATCCGAAGACAACCATGTTCGCCTCTGGCAGCTGTCTAATCGACAAACCATCGCCATATTCAAGCACTCTAATGAGTTGTACTGTGTCGCCTTCTCCGCAGATGGCAGGTATATTCTCAGTGGAAGTGGGGATGAGGAAGATCTTAGAGTGGCCGGTACCCGAGGATTTTTGGCCGCAGGATGGTCCCAAGGAACAAGCCGCACACCAAGTAAGCCCGGTTAATCTTTCTGCCACTTCGTTAACTAACTCCTCATCTTTTATGTCAAGGCTCAAGATTCTGATTTCAAGGTATATTCACCCAGATACAGCTCTCTTATAGTACCGCAACACCAACATGTTTCATGCAGATTCTCGATATAAATGCGACAGCCCGCGACGCATGCATAATTGGAGACCTGCCTACTGCTGAAGAGCTGCTGACCGCAGAAATTGATGCTGATCCCGATAACTACAACTCATATGCCAATCGCTCAATCATCATGGCGCGACAACTCAACTGGGATCATGCGCTCAATGATGCAGTCAAGGTAAGAAACGGTGACCCATTGTGCTTCTTGATGCAGGCTAACTTGAATCATGACATAGTCCGTTAGCATTGAGCCCTCCTTCATGGGCTATATCTCCAAGGGCATTGCCCTATGCGGAAAACAACAAGTCTGGGACGCGACGAAAGCGTTTGACCTCGCATTCACGTTCACGAACACAAATTTGAAGACGATTCATTTCCTTTTCTTGATCAAGGCATGTAGCACCTTTTGATTCGCATTCTCTGCTTCATTATTGGTTTTAGGCTACCGCGTTGTTCAATGCCAGTAAAGAAGAAGAGGCGGTGCTTCCTGTCCAAGAGCTAGCTGCCCGTCCCAATGCTGATCCTCTGGCTTGTCGTGTTGTAGAAGTGAGTATCATGAATTCAATCAAGCACAGATTCGTGTGCTCAATGCATTATCTGTGCTCTCCACATTAGGCGTATTTGCGGGTCCAGCTAGGAACCATTGCCATAGATGGCGGCCTCCACAAAGAAGCCGCTGACCACTTCACTGCCGCCGTCGATGCTAGCGCTTTCTTTTCCAAATTGGACATTCATTCTATGTACGAGGACTTTGTCGTGGTACGTTGATATGACGCGACCAAACATCCTTTTTATTCTCAACTGCGTGCTTGTGTAGCTTTTCGGCTGGGACCTCAAATCCTTGTGGCAAACTGCAAACCAGCAACGCTGCCATACACTTCTCCGGGCTGATAAGGCTGGAACAGCGCTCGAAGCGTACCGATACATGATGGACATGAGTGATGAACCCACGAAGGCCATCTTCCTTGCTTGGATACCTAGCAAGTCTTCAGTAGTAATACTACCCGTGCTACGATGCTCACTTGTGTTTCCCTCAGGTCTTAATGGGAGTTGAAGCGCACTCCACGCCGTCAACGAAGATGCTGCCCTTGCAGCGAGCGGCTACTCGTGTGTTTTGGAGTGCGGGTGAGCTTGAGCATTCTTCATCCACACCTTCATATCACCTACTTGCATATGCAAAAAATCGCCCTTTGTACTTGTATCGCATGCTGGTTCACATAAGGTTTCAGGAAATATAATGTACTACAATGCTTGCATATCCGCGGCGCGTGCCCTTTGCTTGAAACCCGACGTGTCAGTTCTCAACACCATCGATCATCGAGAGCCGCTGCATTTCCCGCTTCACACGTTCCCTCCACTGATCTATCCCCATATTTGCCTATGTCATTACTTTGGTGAATGGTTCCCCTGTGCTTCTCGTCCTCTATCCAATTTTCTCACACGGGCAACCATACATGGCGCTGTCAACAGTACGAAGTCAGCACGATACGCTATGGTCCAAGTTATTAATCTGAAGACTTCAGACAAGGCTAGGCGATTCATCAGGCTCCATCGAATCATGATTCCGCTGGTTAATCCCTTTAAGAGTACCGCACCAGATGCAGACCTATGAGATAGAAATTGAAACCCACTTGATGGTCCATGACTTGAAGTATGTAACCTGATCGCCACAAGCGTACTGCTATTGCACCTGTTGTAGGCTCCGACTGTATGTCACTGCTTGTCAGCTGCAAAAACAACTAACGAACCGGTAAGGAACGACATTTCTTTGATATTCATCTTGCAGTGAATAAAATACTGAAGAAGACAACAAGTACAAGTTAAAGATACGCTAGAATTGTATTCTGTCGCATCGCAACCCCTCAGTACTGAATTGACATGAACAAAAAAACAGGTCACTCAGTGTTGTTCAACTGAACGCGATCCCCCGTGGCTCCGTTCAGCAAGGCACCTCATACTTGGCATGATTGTAATCAGAATGTAATGCACCCTAGGCTTCAGCAACAAATAGGAATCTGAACGCACAGTGAACACCGTACACACATCTCAAAATTAATAGAAAAATTTGCCCAGGATGGTGGAGCCAACCGTCAGGGGTTGGAGTTTTGACCGACGAAGCGCTCATGAAGTGTCAATTTAAGGTCGAAAACATACCATCACACCTGGATCTGCCGCCGCGGTGCTATTGTGCCACAGACCTGGATTCACATAATTAGAGCCTGTAACAAGCATAGCATCAGTGGTAATACATGCGCATCGGCTTGGGCGTCAAAAGGCGAAACAAATATAAAAGATGTTACAACTTCGTTGAAACTATCGGACGACAGACGACTGAGGGCCCAGGAAAAAATACTTGGAAACAAGCAGGAGTTGCATCTCCAGTCGACAGAAGAGACTTCTGATGTGAATATGGCATACACAAAGGTATGTGCTAAGTTGACATCTCGCCCATTGAATAGTGATGCACACCTTACTTTCTCAGCATCCTCACGCTTCTGGGCTAGAAGACCTCAAATAATCAGGCCTAGTGCATGAGGACCCTGCCGCTGAAATTGAGAACACTGGAGTAACGACGCATACGAGTCAATGATTCTCGTTACTCGATTCCAATGGACCACCTACCTGATGCTTTCTTCTCAGATATGAGTTTGTCTTTACTATTGACACTTGAGTGGAGGCACATATATTCACCGTGATGCGGAGAACAAATGAGTAACCTTATTCTCGGTCTACAGCACTAATCCTCGGGAGGGTTGCACGTCGGTTGTACGACTACGCAAATGTGAATGATGTATAGCATGCGGGCTGAAGAATAACAAAGGATATTCAACTCTATAATGGCAAATGGGAATGAAAGGTGACACGTACACTCCTCAGCCATTCGTATTAATATTAATATTGTCCGGTGCACCACGCAGTGGACACTGGAGTGACGAGTCAACGTTTCGAGTCAAAAGAGTTGAATCTAGTCAACGTAAGAATGATCACGTCAGCAGGATTTGTCATGCGGCAAATTTTGCTCTCTTCGCTGGCCGCAGACCCGTTCTTTATCTTTTCCGAAATACGCAAAGCCTTCTCAATGTCATTCCGGATCCAACACCCCTGTCCACACATAGGGATTGTGACTGGACGACAACTCAGGCCCAAGTCATCCTGCGGAAGATCTATCCTTTCTCGGGCTACCGAGCGGCTTTCATCTATCGTCGACGGAGCCATCTGCAGTACTGGCTCTCCGAGGTTTTCCTACACGCTGAAATTGGTGCGTGCTATGCTATGAGATGATGGATTACGGATAGTGTCCATTATGCGGGTTATGAGGTGAGCTGCAAACGACGTGGACAATTTTTATATTTATTGCTCTCTATTCCGGATACTACCTACCACTTACTCTGCCCACAATGTATTCATTAGACTTCACAAGCACCTGTTCCTTCATCAGCAGTGGAGATGCCATCTAGATGCACTGTAGCGCGTGGCTAGCTGGTCAATTTCTCGCTTCATTGAGACGGTGTGAGATTGTTGATAAACTCAATGTCGTGATTGATGAGACCACGAACTTTTCAAAGGTACCAAGTGTGTCCCGGTGTCAAACGCAACAACACTGGCACGGGGGGAAACCTGAAAGTCCTGGATGGATCCGTGGAATTGCAGTTCACTAATATTCGGATGAGCGGCCATCGGAAGTCTATGAAAGACTGTTGTCCTAAACAGCCATGAAATATTGTGCCTATATTGGATTATCAACGGTTGAAGGATTGGGGTCCTTCCGAAAGTGTTGCTCAGCACCTGGCATTAGGAAAACATGTTGTCTTATCTGGAAAGCTGTGGCGAAGCAAGTCGGACGCATGCCCAGGCGCTTATGATAACAGCCTCGTGTATTGGGCGTCTGACAAGAGGTTAATAACGCTGCGAAGACGCCCAATGACCGAGTGCAATTCACCTTCGCAACTTAGAGTAATCTCTCAGCCGCAAGGTGACCATCATTCCTCCGACGAGTCCACCTCGGTCGTGCTCAACACCACCAACCTGCAGCAACATGCCACAGCTCATCACCACCCTTCGAAAATTTGGAGCTCATAACGAACGAGTAAATGCACTCGTAGTTTTGCCTGATGGACGGCGTATGGTCTCCTGCTCGAATGACAGGACGCTTCGTCTGTGGGACTTGAAGACAGGTGATGTGATGAAGAAGATGGAGGGACACTACGATAAAGTACTGGCCTTGGCGGTATCACTAGATGGGAAATTGATAGCAAGCGGTGATGAGAGCGGAGAGTTCATTGCCTGGGAGGGAGAAAGTGGCGAATCTCTCACGGAAGCCATCAAAGCCCACTCCTATGCGATCAAATCGCTTGACTTTTCTCCCAATGGCGCGGTACTTGCCACTGCCAGTATATTTTCGGGTGAGGTGAATCTATGGAGTACAGAAACATGGCAAATCCATGGAGATCCAATCGTGTGCAACAACCGTCGCCTGTTCGAGTGCACAATCCACTGCGTTCGGTATTCCCCGTCTGGCGAACATCTTGCCATCGCGTCAGAGGAGAACATCAATATATACAATCCAGCCACAAGGCAATGCGTCGCAAAATTCAAGGGTCACAGACGTGAGAACTTAGCACTCGCGTGGATGCCCGATGGCACACGGCTGCTCTCGGGAGGCAGTTATCACGATCCAAACATACGGGAATGGGATCCATTGACCTGGCAGCAGGTCGGCAATCCATGGACGGACGATACTTATATGAAATGCGTCCGCACCATTGCCATTCATCCCACTGGCACCCTTGTCGCGTTTGTATCTGGAGATGGTGATGTTCGGCTCTGGCGGATCTCGGATCGACGAACCATCGCCGTCTTCCGCTCAAAGCGCACTATAGGAGGCGTGCAGTGTCACGGTGTCACCTTCTCCACTGATGGCGGGCACATCCTTGGCCACAGAGATTATGATAACGCAATCTCAGAGTGGGCAGTACCCAAGGACGCGTTGGGGGAGGATGCTTCCGGTGAACAGCCATCAAAGGTACTCTCCTGTTGATTTCCTGCCCCCTTCGTCATCTCATCTTGAGCAAGGATGCTTTGCCGAAGGATATTCCAGATGATAACGCGACAAAGAACACAAGTCAGCATCGGATCATCGTAAGCACCCAGTGATTTACTATCCCTTCGTCAGCTCATCTCGCGTGTTTTATGACAAGCCTCAATGTTTCGAGGCATGTATTTGATTTGACAGGACAACGCCAATATTAATATGCCTTATGCAGATCCTCGTTATGAACTCGAGAGTCCGCAATGCGTGCATATCTGGGGACTTGCCCACCGCCGAACAGTCGCTCACACAAGAGATCGATGATAATTCCAAGAACTACGTCTCCTACGCCAATCGCTCATTCGTTATGGCGAGAAAGTTGGACTGGGACCAAGCGCTTCATGATGCAACTGCCGTAAGATACATCGACCTGTGATACTCCACATCGTTAGGCTAACTCGGATCATAGTCTGTCAGCATTAAGCCCTCCCTCATAGGCTATTTCACCAAGGGCCTCGCCCTCTGCGGCAAACAACAGTTCTGGGACGCAACGAAAGCCTTTGACCTCGCGTTCACATTCACGGACGGAGATTCAAAGAAGGCTCATTACCTTTTCTTGATTAAGGCAGGTAGCTTTCCTATTCGTACGCCGTGCTTGATAACAGTTTTCAGTCCATCGCATTTTTCAATGCAAATCAAGATGAAGAGGGTGTGCTCCCCGTCCAAGAACTAGCTATCCGTCCCAATCCTGATCCTCTGGCTTGTCGTGTCGTGGAAGTAAGTATCACGTATTTGGTCAAGTCTCGGTTCGTGTGCTCACTTATTTTTTTTGCGCTTCGCACACCAGGCGTATATGCGAGTCCAGCTGGGAACCATTGCCGCGAATGGCGCCCGTCACCATGAAGCTGCTGATCACTTCACTGCCGCTGTCGAAGCAGGTGCTTTCTTCTCTAAATTGGACATTCATTCTATGTATGAGGATTTTGTCGTGGTGCGTTAATTTAATCAACCTGGCGTCGCTGTTATGCTTAACTGCGCGCGCTTTGCAGCTTTTTGGCTGGGATCTCGAGTCCTTGTGGGAAGTTGCAAATCTGAAACGGTTATATGCACTACTCCGGACAGCCCGATTTGGGGCAGCCCTCGAATCTTACCGACACATGATGGACATGAGTGACGAACCCACGAAGGCCCACTTTCTTGCTTGGACGTCTGGCAAGTTTTCGGTAATGTTACCCGTGCGACGATGCTGACTTGTATTTCCATCAGATCTTGATAAATGTATATATGAGAATGCACTGGAGCGCGCGAGTGCGAAGGATGTGTAGACCGCTGGAAGGTATTGGAAGAATATAGTTAGCTGATAGATAACGAGAGTGTAATGATGAGGAACGGGGCAAGACAGAGATGTTAGTTGTTGACTAAGGATAATACTGATGGGTAGCGAGTGCGGGAATGAGACGTCGATGCTGATTATAATTGCGCTAGAATGTAGGAAATGTACTTATACTGAAAAACGGTAAGGGTCCTCAGGTACGATTAAGCCCAACGATGTATTACCATTTAATAAATTATGTGGCGACGGAGGCTACAAATTGCGAATATGGACCAGACGAAGCAATGCGATATAGTAGAACTACACACCAATATGTATGAAAACCATCCTCTGCTCGAGCGGCACCTTCGTCTTCACGGCGTGAGTAGCACGGTTCAGTGCCCAAGCCGCCTTCGTACAGTCCATGAACTCGCCATCCCCCAACTTCTTGGCCATATTCTCATAGAAAGCTTCAACGACGTGTTTTGCGACAGCATAGTCAACCTCCCACAGCGTGCCAACGACGCTTTTGAACCCTGAAAACTGAAGTCCAGCTGCAAGATGAATGACTTCGTCGGGTGTCTCCTTATCACCGGCGGCGGTATGACACGCCGAAACGCGAACTCAGCATGCGGAATATCTTTCTCCATGATGTCGAGTAACGTGAGAGGTGCGTCCATCATGACGAAATGGGAATTGTACGGCTAGTCGTAGTCCTGCTTGCCGTGACAAGCGAGATGCACCCAAATGTTCTGTTCCAAGGCTTCAAGTGCGCCTGCTCATGTGGCTGCGCTGCCAGAAAGAGTGGAACGGTTGGCTGTCGCAGGGACAAGCTCGATCCAACTGTCGACAGCTAAGAGTGCCTTGCCTTTGCCTGTACGCGGTTGACCCTGTCCGATAGCCACGAAGGACGGAGTCGCACCCTTCTTCATCATCTGCCTAGATCTGATCAGCGCCGAAAGTGTTGGCGTGTAAGAACAGATGTAGAGATCCTCCAGACACGGCTCCTTTCCAGAGCGATCTGCCTTTGTTCGAAATGGGCGAGCTGCGTGAAGAGGAATGGATGTGAAGGCCGCAGTTGGACACAGTCATATTCGAGACTGGCGCTTTAATTTAAGGGTATGCTCGAGTACGTTGACGACGGGTAGCATGATATCGTCCCATACCGCCCGCTAGAGGACAATCAGATCATTGCGCGGCTGGTTTAGGCCCATCTTCGAAGCTTGCGGTATTGCCCTGGCGAACCGATCCTTGAGATCCTCGAGATCTGCGGGGGCGATAGATGGCAAGGCAACATTATGGGGCTCTCCTGACGTCGGGACAATGATGGCGCTGCACGAGTATTTGCTGCCAATGAGAATGATGACTGGGCCATTGAGAGCTGCAACTTGCAAGTCTTCGTACGAAGGTGGAAGTAGGAACCGCGAGAATCCGATTGCGCGGTAAGTCTCCTATACTATGTTGCTGCTTGATCAGCAGCGGCTCTGTCGGTGATGGCTGCAGAACCCTTAGCAGCGTTGGAAACGCGCTTGCTCAGCTCCAAAAAATTGCGGGCCAGATGTGGATGTCCCGATTCGAGGTCTTCAACTGGAGTCTTGAGTCGGGAGGCCAATGACCACTGTTGCCCACGGCCCTGCTCTGCAAGGACGCAATGCAAGTGATGTATGGAAGAGGAAAGTGGGGGTATCAATGTCATGGAGATGGTTTCGAATATAGCCTAGAAGGCGGGCCCATGCGAAGTTGGTGAGAGCTGCTGCGTAGTCAGGATGGTCGACCGAACAGCGGTCCATAACCGACTGAAAACGTTGTAAAGCATCGTTCAGGTGAGAGACTGTCTTGCTGGTAACGTATTCGGCATATCGTGCGTGGCCCGCATCTGTCTCTCGAGCAATCTCGCAGTCTACGAGGGACTACAGTTGGTGCTCCGTCAGCAAAAGCTAACCGCAGAGGCTAGCATCACCCACGTCAAATAGTGCATTGTCCTTGTTATCGCAAGCGTGTACAACAGCGGCCTTCAGCGTGAGCGAAGGAGTGACACCGCGGATGGGTGGGAAGGACAATTCTACGGGATGTGAGTGGATAAGCATGGATGAGAAGTAGGTTACTCACCGAATGGTTCATCTCCATGATCGAGCAGGTCATCCCACGATGTTTGAAGTTTTCCGATGACTTCGCCATTGCCAAGCATTCGGTCGACCTCATAGGAAATCTCCACTGATAATGAAGGTGATGCATGTGTTCTATAAATTGAGGATGAGTTCTCGAATCGCGTCCGAAAATTTTGAGGGACTTTACAGGGTCACGGTATCTCCCCACGCTACAGATTTGTCGGATGAGAAGACTCTGATGGATGATTTTCAGCGTGTCCTTGAGTCGACATTGATGGACACGTAAATGCCTGCGGGTATGCGCTCAGAAGGGACTTGAAGGTTTTTTGTGCTTCTGACTGTAGATAGAGTGTGAGGATCTCAAAGAGATACGAAAGTGATACAGAGTGACCTACCTTCTAGTCTGATATATTGTCCTTCCCAGCTTCCGGGCATGAGGGTGCAATAACGCATTATGGTAACGAGGATTGAAGTTGAGGTTAGTGGTAGGTGATACGAGTGGTAGGAGAAGATGGTGTAGGAGTACTGTGGATGGATTTTGGCTGAGAGGGAGAGAAGAGGTTGATGGTTTAGGTGATGGCTACACGACGTGTATTTCCATGTTGTTGAGGGGCGTTCGGCACGATGGACGCTGGTATGATTACACTACGTGCTGAGACCAAAGATGACCGAGTAGAGTTAGTGGGAGAACATGTGGGTGGGGAATACGGAGGTCAGACACGTCAGAAAAAGTGGCACGCCAACATTATGCGAGACTGAGCGGCCTGTGATGTTTGCTTCTCCTGGACTAATTGGTACGACACATTTAGCACACCAAGGAAAAATGTAGAATTGAGTTGATTTCGTAATTAAGGTCATGCAAACGATGCACACAGAAAAGCTGAATGATGTGAGTACGATGGAGCTGACAATGCCATAGGGGAAGGTAACACCACCTGGGGGACGGTTTGCGAGAGTGTGAGTCGGATCTAGATGATATAGCTGAATGCGACGATACAGCGAGTGACGAATTCGAGCATGAATGTGTCCTGGAACAAGAGTCAGAAGCAATTAATAGCATCAGTATTTACTAAATACCCAGGCAGCATGTCTGCCGTTGGACAAGCGTGTTTTCCTGAGTAGTGCTACCAGACTCAGCTGGGTACAGTTAACGTTTCGAGTCAAGAGTTAAATCTCAGTAGTCAACCACCACTGTAACGTCAGCAGGATTTGTCATGCGGCAAATTTTGCTCTGGTCGCTGGACGACAATTCATAAGTCATCCCTGCGGAAGACACCGTAACCATCTCATACCCGTTCTCCCCATTAAAACATCCTTTCTCGGGCTACCGAGCAGCTTTCATCTATTGTCGACGGAGCCATCTGGATTCTGGAGTACTGGCTCTCCGAGGTTCTCCTACACTCCGAGATTGGCGCGTGCTATGCTATGAGATGATGGATTATGGATAGTGTCCATTATGCGGGTTATGAGGTGAGCTGCAAACGGCGCGGACTATTTTTCTATTCACTTCTCTCTATTCCGGATACTACCTACCACTTACTCTGCCCACAATGTATTCATTAGGCTTCACACGCTCATGTTCCTTCATTATTAGCAGTGGACACAACATGCAGATGCGCTATAGCGCGTGTGTCTAGCTGGCCAATTTCTCGCTCCATTGAGACAGTATGAGACTGTTGACAAACTCAATGTCGTGATCGATGAGACCATAAAATTTTCAAAGGTACCAAGTGTGTCCCGGTGTCAAACGCACCAACACTGGCACGGAGGGAAACCTGAAAATCCTGGAATTGCAGTTAATTCAGGTCGGAAGCATATGAAAGACTGTTGTTTGCGCCAAACGGCCATAAAATATTGTGCCTGTCCGCGATACTGGATTATCAACGGTTGAAGGATTAGGGTCCATTCGATAGTGTTGCTCAGCACCTGGCATTAGGAAAACATATTTGTCTTATCTGTAAAGCCGCGGCGAAGCAAGCCGGACGCATACCAGGCGCTTATGATAACAGCCTCGTGTGTTGGGCGTCTGACGAGGTTAATACCGGTATGAAGACGCCCAATGACTTACTGTACTCACCTTTGCAATTTAGAGCAATCTCAGCCACAAGATGACCACAATCCCTCCAACAAGTTCACCTCGATCATGCTCAACGCCACAAACTTGTATCAAAAAACCACAGATCACCAAATCACTTCCAGCATTTGAAGATTATAAAGAAGGCGTAAATTCACTCGCAGTTTTGCCTGATGGACGGCGTATGGTCTCCTGCTCGAAAGACAGGACGCTTCGTCTGTGGGACTTGAACACAGGTGATGTGATGAAGAAGATGGAGGGACACTACGATAAAGTACGGAGCTTGGCGGTATCACGAGATGGGAAATTGATAGCAAGCGGTGATAAGAGGGGAGAGTTCATTGCCTGGGAGGGAGAAAGTGGCGAATCTCTCACCGAAGCCATCAAAGCCCACTTCTATGCGATTTCAACACTTGACTTTTCTCCCAATGGCGCAGTACTGGCCACTGCCAGTTCATCATCGGATGAGGTGAAGCTGTGGAGTACAGAAACATGGCAATTCCATGGTCTAATCGTGTGCAGTGGCCAATATCGCGACATAACCCACTGCGTTCGGTATTCCCCGTCTGGTGAACATCTCGCCATCGCGACAACGAAGAACGTCGAAATATATAATCCAGCCACAAGGCAATGCGTCGCAAAATTCAAGGGTCACAAAAATGAGAACTTAGCACTCGCGTGGATGCCCGATGGCACACGGCTGCTCTCGGGAGGCTGTTATAACGATCCAAACATACGTGAATGGGATCCATTGACCTGGCAGCAGGTCGGCGATCCATGGACGGACGATACTTATATGAAATGTGTCCCCACCATTGCCATTCATCCCACTGGCACCCTCATCGCGTTCGCATCTGTAGGTGGTCATGTTGGGCTCTGGCGGATCTCAGATCGACGAACCATCATGATCGCCGTTTCCAACTCGGACCCGGGCTGCACCCTGCAGCGTGTCACCTTCTCTACTGATGGCAGGCGCATCCTTGGCTGCGGATGGCTTGATGAGATAATCTCAGAGTGGGCAGTACCCGAGGACGCTTTGGCGGAGGATGCTCCCAATGAACAGCCCCTTCGTTATCTCATCTCGCGCAAGAATGCTTTGCCGAAGGATATTCCAGATGATAACGCGACAAAGAATGCAAGTCAGCATCAAATCATCGTAAGCACCCAGTGATTTACTATCCCTTCGTCACTGCTCATCTAGCGTGTTTTATGACAAGCCTCAATGTTTCGAGGCATGTCTTTGGTTTTACAGGACAACGTTAATGTTAATATGTATTGTGCAGATCCTCGTTATGAACCCGAGAGCCCGCAATGCATGCATTTTTGGGGACTTGCCCACCGCCGAACGGTCGCTCACACAAGAGATCAATACTGATTCCAAGAACTACGTCTCCTACGCCAATCGCTCATTTGTTATGGCGAGAAAGTTGGACTGGGACCAAGCGCTTCATGATGCAACTGCCGTAAGATACATCGACCTGTCCCCACGTTGTTAGGCTAACTCGGATCGTGACATAGTCTGTCAGCATTAAGCCCTCCCTCATAGGCCATATCTGCAAGGGTCTCGCCCTCTGCGGCAAACAACAGCTCTGGGACGCAATGAAAGCATTTGACCTCGCGTTCACGTTCACGGACGGAGATTCAAAGAAGGCTCATTTTCTTTTCTTGATCAAGGCAGGTAGCTTTTCTATTCGTACGTCGTGCGTGATAACAGTTTTCAGTCCTTCGCGTTGTTCAATGCAAATCAAGATAAAGAGGGTGTGATCCCCGTCCAAGAACTAGCTATCCGTCCCAATCCTGATCCTCTGGCTTGTCGTGTCGTGGAGGTAAGTATCACGTATTTGGTCGAGTCTCGGTTCGTGTACTCACTTATTTTTCTGTTCTTCGCACACCAGGCGTATATGCGAGTACAGCTGGGAATCGTTGCCGTGAATGGCGCCCGTCACCATGAAGCTGCTGGCCACTTCACTGCCGCTGTCAAAGCAGGTGCTTTCTTCTCTAAATTGGACATTCATTCTCAGTATGAGGATTTTGTCGTGGTGCGCTGATATTATTCAACCGAACATGTTGATATGCTCATTTACACGTTGTGCAGCTTTTTGGCTGGGACCTTAAGTCCTTGTGGCAAATTGCAAATCAGCAACGGTGCCATGCACTACTCCGGACAGCCCGATTTGGGGCAGCCCTCGAATCTTACCGACACATGATGGACATGAGTGATGAATCCACGAAGGCCATCTTTCTTGCTTGGACGTCTGGCAAGTCTTCAGTAATGTTACCTGTGCGATATCGTGATGCTGACTCGTATTTCCATCAGATCTCGATGAATTTGAATGAAGCGCATTCTACCACTGTCAACGGAGATGCTGCGTTTTAGTTACCCATGCATATTGTAACACGGAGATCTCTACGTCATTCTGATTTGCACCACGACATTACCTTTGAGTTAGAGAAAGACATGAAATGTACTACAACCCAAAGATAGTCGCAGGAGATCGTTACTCCGTAAGCTGAGACCCACTAGTTGTAGTTCGTTCATCTAAGAGATAAGTCTCATCGACATTACTGGCTAACCCATGCTCCAATAGGCATTTGGAGTAAGCAAGGCGAATTCCAGCTCACGGGTACTTATTGTGCGGGAACTTGGTTGATTCTTGGCCCGTTGCCAACTGGTCCTGTGGGCACGAGTTGGTTGTGGTGATGAGTGTGAGCATGTCCTGAATTACTGGGTACGGACTGACTCCATAACTGGTGCGTCTCTCCAAAACGTCGGTTTGAGACTACCAAGACATAATTTGCTGCGCTCCGCGTAGCCCAAATCGTGAGCTTGGCTTTGACGATTAAGGTTTAAAGCTTGAACACGGAAAGAAGAAATATATATATACGTGCTGTTGTATGGGATGTGATGAGACTACACCAGGAGAGAAGGTAAATATGGATGTGACGACGGAAAGTGACGTATTCACAATAGTATATGGGCTTACCAAGCTCCCAAGATATGGGAAGAGGGTAAATGCCTTTGAACATTCTACTCTCCCGATCTGCTGAGCTGGAAGTGAGTCAATTTCTGAGGGAAATATACGTCTAGCACACCTATGCATTGCGCAGCTTCGTTATCAAGCAGAAATTGGGCCACGTTAGATATGGATATCGCCCGTTATTCCGAGCATAGGTGAAACGTATATGTACGTGCACATCCGACATCCATTTTTGGCAGATTGGTCGGCCGAGCGATGCGTGTAAGTGGGGTATTCACGCAGGAATACGTGCTAGCCACCGCAGATGTTTCTGCAAATACAAAGCGACATATGAATAGACATACTTCACGTGACCCTCGCTACGGTGTGCTCGAATAAAATCGACGCGTTTCCGCAATGTCATGCTCGTCATTGACGGTAGGGAGCCATGATTTCGAGATGCATCAGCGGAGAGTTCGAAGATATCAAATAGGTGGGAATACATATGTTCCTGATTCTATGTCTGCGGTAGTTGCCCGTGGCCACACAAACCACATTTAGTAGTGAACGCAACTGCCAACCATATATAGCGATGGGCGTGTCACATGCAGGAAGGAAGCGTACGACCTCCGGGACGTGGAGGGGATTTAAAGGTCGTTGCGCAAATCAGATTTGAGCTGGCAAGGGCTTGGATATTGGTCTCAACGGTTGAAGGACCAAGTCTATTCAATAGCGCTGTTCAACACCTACCTGTAATGAAGAGTCGGTCCTGGCACGAGGAGACTCATCAGTGGCAACACGAAGGCGCCTATGATAACAGCTGAATGCGTCTTGGGAATTCTGATGAGGTTAATGCTGTGGAGCAGTATAAAGACGCCCAATGAACGCACCTCTGCAACTTAGCACAAGACCGCCACAATCCCTCCAGCAAGTCCATCTTGACCGTACTGAATACCATCAGCCTCCAGGAAAATGTCGAATTTCTTCATGCCCGGCATCGCACCCGCCCGAGAGTTTGAGGATCATTATCAAACAGTACTCGCAGTCGCAGTTTTCCCTGATAGACAGCGTATGGTCACCGCCTCGTCGGACTCCTGGCTTCGTATGTGGGACTTGAGGACGGGTGTATTGTTGAAGATGATGGCAGGGCATAATAGTGAGGTGTGGGCATTGGCGGTATCACAAGATGGGCAATTGATAGCAAGCGGTGATGATAAGGGAGAGGTCATTGCCTGGCATGGAGCAACTGGTGAATATCTCACCAAAGCCATCAAGACCCAGTCCGGAATCATATCGTTGGACTTTTCACCCAGTGGTACAGTGCTAGCCACTGTTTCAATGGACCAAAAGGCCAAGTTATGGGACACGAAAACCTGGCAGTTGCAAGGAAGTCCGATCCTGTGTAATGATCGTATCTTCTGCGTCCGTTATTCGCCTTCTGGCGGACATCTTGCTATCTCAACAGCCAAGAATATTGAGATTTATAATCCAGGCACGAGGCACCGTGTTGCAAAATTTAACGGTCATGGCTCGTACAACTGCTCGCTCGCCTGGACACCCGATGGCACAGGCCTTCTTTCATCCGGCAATTATGAAGATCCTACCATACGGGAGTGGGATACATCCACCTGGGAGCAGGTCGGCGATGCTTGGACAGGACACACTAACGATATCAATGTCATTGCCATTCATCCTGCTGGCACGCTCGTCGCTTCTGCATCTGATGACAAGCAAGTCCGTCTATGGCGCCTCTCAGATCAACGAACGATCTCTGTCTTCCAGCACTCTGACCGGGTGTGCTGTGTCACTTTCTCTATGGATGGCAAGCACATACTCAGCGGAGGTGATGATCAGAAGATCTCAGAGTGGAATGTACACCGAGATGCTTTGCCGGAGGATACTCACAAGTCAAAGGTGCTTTCCCCATCGATATCCCACTTCGTCATGATCGTTCATCTCATCCTTCGTCCTTTTTGATTTCAAGGCTCAAAGTTCTGATTCAAAGGTACGTTTCCATCATTAATATTGACTCTGATAATCCAATTCAAGCATACCGCAGATCCTCGTTATCACCACGAGCGCCCGCAATGCATGCATTTCTGGGGAATTGTCTACAGCTGAAAAGATACTCGCGCAAGAGATCACGGCCAACCCCAACGACTACACTTCCTATGCCACTCGCTCATTCGTTATGTCACGCAAACACGACTGGGACCATGCTCTTCGAGATGCAAATGAAGTGAGTTATCATGCACCTTCACATATGCTAACATCGACCCTGGCATAGTCAATTCGCATAAATCCATCGTTAACTGGTTATATCGCCAAGGGCATTGCCCTCTACGGGAAAAGGCGGCTCCAGGATGCCATGAAAGCTTTTGACCTCGCGTTCACATCAGCTGACGGTAATTCAAGGACAACTCATTTCCTTTTCTTGATCAAGGCAAGTTATGCTTTTATTGCACACTCCACGCTTCATTATGTATTTCAGGCTATCGCACTATTCAACGCAAATAAACACGAGGAGGCCATGCTGCGCGTCCAAGAACTAGTCACCGATTTTCCCGATATTGATCCTGTTGCTTGTCGTGTAGTTGAAGTGAGTATCAAGTCCAGGTCCGTACGCTGACACTGATCATGCCGCACTTCCCGGATCAGGCGTATCTCCGTGTCCAACTGGGAACCATTGCCTTGGGTAGCTGGCTTCGTAAGGCTGAAGCTGTTAATCACTTCACTTCCGCTGTCAGGGCTAGCGCCTTCTTTTCGAAATCGCCAATTCATCATATGTATGGGGATTTCACCGTGGTACGTTGATATGATGCAACAGACAATCCTTTTCATGCTTAACTGCGTGTTTTTTGCAGCTCTTCGGGTGGGACCTCGAGTCGTTGTGGCAAACAGCCCACAAGGAACTATGTCGTGCACTTATTCGGGCAGGTAGAGTTGGAGAAGCATTCACGACGTACGAATCTATGGTGGACGCGAGTGATGAAGCAACGAAGGCGAGCTTGCGTGCTTGGTTCGCTGGTAAGTCTTCAGCGATGTCGCACGCTGCGATTCTCAACCACGTTTCAATTAGCTCTCAAGAAAGAATGAAGGTCGCTGCATTCTGCCCATGAAGATGCTACCCTCGACGCGACACGCATTTTGAATCACGGAGATCTATTGTATAGTTACTCAGCATTGCATTTATTCTTTTGTAAATTTATCGTATGACGGCTCAAAGTATAAAAACAGACCAAATATTTCATGTACAACGCTTACACACCCCGAGTCCCTCCCTACCGCCTACTATGAATCGCATTTGTGCCATACGGCAGCTCGTTCACCCGGCGCATACCCTTTTTCAAATTCTTGAAGTCCAAGGTAGATCTTAACCTTCGATCGAGAGTCGCAGCATTCCTCCACCATGCGTTCCTTCAACTCACATCAGACTGCAAACCAAACAATTCCTTCCTGGGCGTGCATTATAATATCAATGCCACCATTCCCGATTCATGGAGTTCGGACCACCACACGACGCTATCGCGATTACCAAGTACTTACGAAGTCATCGTGATCCGCTATGTGTATGGTTATCGTCAATTTCTGATGATGCTAAAGACTGTACACTGTGAGATGCCATGATTAGATGAGAGCACATGTGGGCTCCGAGTCTTCGCCAGATGACTGACAATGTTTGAGTTGACCTCACTCGATATCATGTCCTGACCTTGGCTGCGTGGTTGCACTTGGGGAGTAATGGATTTGAGCTCGCATAACGGCCGTGAAAAACTGTGAGTGCCCGCGATTGGTTTTCTTGATGGTTGAATGATGCGGCCATTGGGTCCATTTGAGAGTGCTGTCGAACACTTGGAGTAATAATAAGCGTCATTGAATCACTCCGTTCGCACCTATACGCGGACTGCACCGTCATGGGGGCTACACTTGTATTTTTGTTTTGAAGACGAGCAGAAATTGGAACGCGGGTGCTTCTTGAGCGGTAGGTGATTGAGCGCGGGCGTTCATTGATAGTAATATCATGGTGGGGAACATGGCAACACGGGCACTGTGGACGGCACAAGGAGCAGGTAACGAAAAGGATGATAAAATAACGTACTGAATCGGTAGTTTCCGGGCTGTGGCCTCCAACGGATACACGCCCGTCCGATAGCGCAGAGTCTGAACGACTGATTATCGATCGTTTTCAATTCAGATTGCAGCAAAAAGATAGTGCCGACCCCAAATGAAATCAAAGGAAGCAGCCCGCATGGGGCTTGTCATGTAAAAGAACAGAAGCCGACATGTGTCTAGATAATTGAGGTGCAAGCGTAGCCGGTAAGATGAATATTCATGCATTGTGTCTTCCTATCTGCCTCGTGGGGGCCTGCAGTGAAAGTGAACTGTAGCTGGAATAGAGTTGATTGGCTTTCGGGTATAGCATGTTCAAGGGTAGTTCGGGTCATATTAATAGCAGTGGTACCAGTAAGGCAGTAACAAATCGTGACGGAATTGAAACCATAACGACTGTCGAAGATTGTGCTTGCTGCTGCTGAATCTTGACATCCAGCTGCTTTATCGGTCAACGGATGATGCATTCACCCCCACATATGCGATAGTGTTCTTTAACACCTGCCTAGTAGTCGTTGGTCATAGCATCAGAATAGCTCGATGACTCGTCTGCAAAAATGCAGCAACACGAGTTGGACGTATGTGTCAAGGCTTATGTTAACAGCCTCATGTCTGAGGCGTCTAATAAAATACGAGGAAAATCAGTTTCCCAATATACTGGAATCAAAATAAGAACGCACCCAGTTCGCGCACATCTGCGGCCTAGTGCAAGATACCCACAATCCCTACGCCAAACCTACCTTGACCTTGCCCTACACGATCAACTTCCAATAAGATGGCACAGCTCACCGCCCCCATTCGAGCGTTTGAAAACCATCAAGCAAGCGTATCAGTAGTCGCAGTTTTCCCTGATAGACAACGGATCGTCACAGGCTCAGAAGACAAGACGCTTCGTCTGTGGGACTTGAAGGAAGGTACTATGTTGAAGAAAATGGAGGGGCATCTCAGCAAAGTGAACGCATTGGCGGTATCACGAAATGGGCAATTGATAGCAAGCGGTGATGGAAGCGGAAAGGTCATTACCTGGGATGGAGAAACTGGAGAATCCTTAACCCCAGCTATGGAAGCTCACCCCGGTAGCATCCGCTCGCTGGATTTTTCCCTAGATAGTTCAGAACTGGCAACAGCTGGTTCAGCGGAGGACACGAAGCTGTGGAGTGTCAGTGCAACTACGTGGCGCCTGCAAGGAAATCTAAGCTGTGATGCACGTGTCAATTGTGTTCGGTATTCGCCGTCCAGCGAGCTTCTTGCTATCGCAACCAACAGTAATATTCAAATATGGAATCCAAGCGCAAAAACACGCCTCGCAGACTTCAGGAGTCCAGTCAATGGAGCATATCACTTGTCACTTGCGTGGACGCCTGGTGGCACTCGCCTTCTCTCGGCATGCGATAGCGACGATCCCACCATAAGGGAGTGGGATACATCAACCTGGACGCAGGTCGGTCAGCCCTGGGCAGGCCATTCAGCAAGTATCACCAGCCTTGCGGTGAATGCTTCTGGCACCATTGTCGCCTCTGCGTGTGGTGACAACTACGTCCGCCTCTGGCAGTTCCCGCTTCTACCCATCCAGCACTCCGCCAACCTACAATGTATTGCTTTTTCCATGGATGGCAAGCATATTTTCGGCGGAGGTAGTGATAAGAAGATCTCTGAATGGGCAGTGTCCGAGGAAGCGGTAAAGTCGCAATGGTCTCCTTCCTTTTCATCATCTAATCTCGCGTCTTTGGTGCCAAGGCTCAGGACTCAGCTGATTCAAAGGCACGTTTCCACCCTTGGCTTGTGAAACACAATTTGAGCATGCCACCGCCTTCACGTAGATCCTGGCTATCAACACGACCGTGCACAATGCATGCACCGCGGGGGACTTGCACACTGCCGAAGTGCTGCTGACACAAGAGATCGACGCCGATCCCAACAACTACGACTCCTATGCCAGTCGCTCAATCGTCATGGCACGCAAATTCGACTGGGATCACGCGTTTGATGATGCGATCAAGGTAAGATACGCCGATGAAACATGGCCTTTTAACGTAGGCTAACCTGGACTGTGATATAGTCCGTTAGCATTCAACCCTCCTTGATAGGCTATATTTCCAAGGGTATCGCCCTCTGCGGAAAACAGCAGGTTCACGACGCGATGAAAGCATTTGACCTTGCGTTCACGTTCACGAGCACAGATTTAAAAATGTCTCATTTCCTTTTCTTGATCAAGGCAGGTAATCTTCTATTCATATTTTATCCTTCATCACGGTTTTCAGGCTATCGCATTGTTCAATGCAAATAATGATGAAGAGGCACTACTACCTGTCCAAGAGCTAGCTGCCCGTTCCAATGCCGAACCTATCGCTTGTCGTGTCGTAGAAGTGAGTATTATGCATTTAATCAAGCCCATATTCGTGTGCTCAATGCATTTCTTCACTCCCCACACCAGGCGTATTTGCGGGGCCAGCTTGGGACCATAGCTATGAATAGCGACCTTCATCAAGAAGCTGCTGACCACTTCACTGCTGCTGTCAACGCTAGCACTTTCTTTTCTAAATTGGACATCCATTCTATGTATGAGAACTTTGTTGTGGTAAGTTGACACGACGCGACCTCAAATCCTTTTGTTTCTCAACTACTTTTGTTTCTCATCCGCGTGCTTGTGCAGCTTTTCGGCTGGGACCTCAAATCTTTGTGGCAAAACGCAAACCAGCACCGCTGCCATGCACTTGTCAGGGCAGGTCAAGTTGGATCAGCGCTCGAAGCGTACCTTCACATGATGAACATGAGTGATGAACCCACGAAGGCCGTCTTCCGTGCTTGGGTCCCTGGCAAGTCTTCATTATTGTCACCTGGCCCTGATCCTCACCCATCGTCCACTCAGCTCTCAATAGAGAACAAAGCGCACTATATCCTGCCAATGGAGATGCTGCCCCCGCGCGAGCAGTTCGACGTGCATTTTAACAGAGATCTTGCACCGTTCTGATTTTCGCCTTGATATTGCCCTTTGTACTTGTATCGTATGCTAGCTCATCCCACAACAACAGACCAAACATTCTACAATTTTTACATACCCAGACTCCAGGCCTCCTCACCACCGACTATAAAATGTATCTGCGCCATACGGCAATGTGCTCCTTCGACATATATTCTTCGTCGATTTCTTCGGGTCCGAGCGTCTGAGCGCTTTCGGTCCAGAGCCACTGCTTCCCAGCTGCGAATCGAAGAAGCCTAAGGAGAGCCTTACCTTTCGTTTGCTGTTGCCGACTAATGATAGGCAATCATCTCGAAAGAAACGTACATGTGTGCGCACATAATCTGCTGGCCATCCTTGCTACTGAAGTAGCTTGGGCTCGTTAAATCGACGCGAGCGTCGGTGGGACAGATAGTCATCCAAGCCGTCTGTGAACACGGATGTTCAAGATCGTATGATCCCATACTACAGTCTGCCCTACCAGACCGATCGAAGGAAGTTTGTCTATGAAGATATTTGTAAATGCCAAACCAGGAGAACAGAGGACTTGATGTCGTAGTTCTTGTTTTATGCTCGAACAAAATTCTTCGCGAACTACGACACGTCACCCATCCTTGAGGTCGACATCGCTCCCGTCTCCATTTTCTGCTTCCTCGGCCTGCATTTGTGTTTGAGTTTCGAAGGTGAGCTGGAGTGAAACAAGTATGGTTCTTGGGCAGCATGTGGTCGAGCGCAGGTGTCTATTGATAGCTTGGTAGGGAATATGGACACTGGGGACGACACAAGGAGCAGACAACGAATTTCGAAAGATCAAAGAACGTACTTCATCGGTAGTTACCGGATAAACGCCCGTTCGATAGCAGAGACTGATTCTTCAATGCTGCAGATTGCATTGACAAGATAGTGCAATCTTGATCAAAGGAAGCAGCATGCAGCGCTTGATCTCCGGATCTCCGCCAGGGAACAGAAGTCAACAGGCGTCTGGGTAATCTGGTAATCGAGGTTCAAGGGAGTTCGTCAGATGAACCATGCATAAAGTTGTCTTCCTATCTCCATCGCGGGATCCCTACAGTGGTTCGTTGATGGAAGTTGTTGGATGTCAAGCATCAACTGTGTATTTCCTTTCTCGATCGTCATCGTCATTAGTACAACCGCAGCTCGGCTACGGCCCGCTCCGGCTTGGCGTTCATCGGTTTGCAAGTATTTTGGCTATCCTAGTGAGCCAAGCTACTTATATATAGTTTGGTCTGGTTCATTAGCCGTTTGGAGTCCCACGAACCAACTGTGAGCCAAAAATAATCAACAGCGGCTCGAGCTGGCTTGAGGCCAGCTCAAGCTGATTTATAAATACGAAATCACGTCTTTGTCGAAGTCTCATACCCAGTTAGTTCGACTGTTGCTCCTCGAGGCCTCAAGGCTCAAGTTATCTCATAGTATACCCACCATGAACCATAAGGTCCCGATACGAGTTGACGGTAGATTCAGACTCGGAGATGTTTTGGGATCTGGTTCATACGGTGTGTTGTTCACAAGCTGACTATAATTATAAAAATTAACATACTATGGACCCTACTTAGCTGTTGTGTACCACGCTTGGAATATCATCAAAGATGATGCAGTTGCCGTAAAACTCGAATCCATCACAGCCCAGCCATCTTCTGTACAACGCGAATACGCCATTCTGAAACGACTTGAAGGTGGAGTTGGGATACCCCGCGCTCTCTGGTTCGGTCGAGAATCAACATATCATGCTTTGGTTCTCGGCCTCCTTGGGCCATCACTGCATGATCTTTTCCTCGCACATGATCGAAAATTTAGCCTTCATACTGTTGTCAATCTAGGAATCCAACTGGTCAGTCGGTTCGTGCTGGGTTGTTGCAGATAGGCTAACCCGTTTTCCAGCTCTCACGTCTTGAGTACATCCACTCAAACAATTATGTTCACTGCGATATCAAACCGCAGAATGTCTTGATGGGCCTTGGACATTTGAAGCACACTGCATTTATAATCGATTTCGGTATCGCGAAGGAATACTGGGACACTGCAACCAGAGTCCATATTCCCTTTCGTCAGAATCAACGTCTCACCGGCACTCCTGCCTTCGCTTCAATCAACAACCACTTAGGAGTTGACCTGGGTCGTCGTGACGACCTTGAATCGCTTACATACATGTTGATCTATCTGTTACGCGGCTCCCTTCCATGGTTAATCAGTGACCACGAGAAACTCTCCAGCTCTTCCATACTCGAGCGCAAGGTCAACACCACCATTGAAGTCTTATGCAGTGGAATTCCCGTCGAATTTGCAAGTGTTCTCATCTACACGCGCTCTCTTGCGTTCTCGGAAGACCCCGACTATGAGCATCTCCGTTCATTGCTTTGTGGTCTTCAAGACACCTTGGCTGCGCCATCTACATGCTCGCTGGATTTCAGCATGCCTGATAATCACACCACACATCACCCTCCAATCTCCAATGAACGCTGGATGGTCGAGGCGGCCCCATGTCTGCCGGATGCAACACCACTTCGCAGATCTACTCGTGTGTGAGTATTCTGTCTCATTTTCCCATTCACAATCTGAAGCTAATGTAATTTCGAAGTTTACACCAACGTAATGCCTCTCCCATGCACCCAACTGCACTGCGGAAAAAACCATTAGTTGCTAGATCACGCTGTTGAATATGTCTTTCTATTTCTACATAACTGTACAGTGTACAAGTCTACAATGTGTTTCTCATAGGTTTCAAATCTTGATTCTTGAATCCTACTGCGGCTAGGCCTGATTCCTGACCCCCGAGGGCCGACTCCACGCTGAGTCACGCAGCTTCTTATCTTTTTCTCACCCTACCATCTCCTTGCCCATCGTCCTTGCAACTTGCAAGTGCTGTTTTTCTGCAAATCGGTCGGCCTGCTACAGAAACAAACTTGTCCTGGATACCTGTACCTTACTCCTGAAGCCTGAGTCCCAACATCCACCAGCCTCGCCTTATTGAATCATATCACCATCATGACCAACCTTCTGGATGACGCAGGGGGGATTTTCCACTAACACCCCAATGCCTTTCCACATCGCAATTAAATGCACAATCAATCAGCCATCGACTCCTGGAATGAAGGTAAGCATTAACTTGCTCGACCTTGACCCAGTGGTTGATATTTGAAACACGTGTTCAGTGATCGTCAAACCATGCACCCTGGGTCCCTGACAACCATCGCAAACCATTTGCAAACATGAGATGTCCCTTTCGCTGGATGCCCTTTCTATATCTATATTGCAATCTGGCTTCTGGACAGCCGATTGACTCTGAGGATGTAGGTAAGCCTTACTGTGCTCGATATAACCAACTGATTGCAAGATCTAGGGTACATCTGAACGCACATCTTATGGTATCAGTATCCCTCTCATTGGGCAAGGTAGTGGGCATTGGGGAAACCCCACACATATATTGTGCTGCCCAGGACCACTTGAATGAACAAGATCTTCCAGTACGTACGCTGGCCATACGTTCAGTTGTCCCCTGGTGTCATCACAATTAATAATGTTGTCCAGACCTTCCCTTGTGCGTACACGTTGGACTTGTCATTGGTTGACTCGGCACTGGCATTTCCCCGCTGTTTCCCTTGACGAAGATACATAAAGACTGTGTCTTTGAATCTTTACTCTCACTCAAACATGCCTCCTCGTCGACGAGGGCAGAAGTCTCGAGTTACCAATGTGCCTACTCATACTGCCGCTGCTCCCATTGACGCTACCCCCATCGTTACCCCCATCGCTGCCACTATCGTGCCCATCGCTGCCAATGTTGCGCCCCCCATCGCTGCCAATGTTACGCCCCCCATCGCTGCCAATGTTGCGCCCATCGCTGCCGCTGTTGCGTTGAACGTAACTATGCTTCAACACCCCCAAAGGCAACGTCAACTGCCTTTGAGGTTCCGCAATAATAGCCCAGTTCGTGCTGGCACTGGTCGCACGCCAGATGATGGAGAATACATTGACATCCCCAATGTCTCTGGGGATGAAGAAGATGACTTGCCTGCACCCAACGTTAGGGCTCCTCCAGTTCCCAGCCCTCTGCAGACACTTACCAGTACTATCTACTCCACCAAGTTGATCCCTTGGCTACGGGTGTCCGAGGAGCGCAGCCAAAAACCAGTGCTGATGTCAATTTCTTCTTTAGGGAAGATCCAGCTACTAAACGCAGGATCTGCCGAATCTGCGAGTGAGTTTTGCGTCTGCAATTATTTCGTTCTTTCTAACGGCCTTGTCCAGGGGTTTGCGGGTGGAGGACCCTTCACACCTGGTTATGTCGTATAAGCACTCAACCAGCACTTCTGCCCGTCGTACTCACGCTTTCTACCACCACTCTGACGTTTTCCTGCAAGAGGCGGAGCGCCTACGCTGGGCCTATCTTCATACAACCACTCAATGACCGACTCGCTGAAGGATGGACTTTGGCAGCTATCCGTGAGAGGCTCCGGGACCCTGCGTATCACATTGAGTCGCTCGGGTACCATCCCTAATCAGGGACACGGCAATTTTCCACCTGGAACCACCTTATCTCCAGACGATTTTATCCCCGATTTCAGCATTGACGAGATGCACCGTCAATTGGTGAAATTCATCGTTGCGGATGATCAAGCAAGTTGATATTTACTTTCTACGTGCCCTTGCTAATTCAATTTCTGCAGGCGATGAACGTTATAGAATGTCTAGAATTTCGACGCCTGATACGTTTTTTGCGGGAGGATTTGACCGATTCAGACATTCTCCACCGCACAAACTTCGTGAGCTCATAATTGTAGCGTGGCAAGAATATTTCCAGGTGTTGAAAGGTGATCTTGCCGTGAGTGTCTAGTTATCGAGAATCCCGCCATACGTCTTATGTATTCTTACAGAGGGCGCAAGGAAAAATATCCTTTACATCTGACCTCTGGTCTGATCAGAAGCTCCGCCCCTTCTTGGCCTCTCACGGCTCATTGGATTGCCAAGGAAGAGCAGACGTCGGGTGCTCGTCCTGAAGGCAGCATTAATCGCATTTCATCACGTTCCAGGAAGTCATACCGGCAAATCTCTCGGTTCAGTAATACTGAATCTCCTCGATCGCGCTGACGTTGCAAAGGATGTGATTGTTCAGCTGTACCGTATGATGTCTCTGACTTCGTTTAGCCTGGACACTTTACTTTGGACAACGCGGCGAATAATCAAACATGCATGAAGGAACTTTCAAACCTACTCGAAGAACGCGAGATCACATATGATCCAATCGAAAACCGAATTCCTTGCTTTCCGCACGTGATCAACATATGTGTAAAACATATTGTTGACGACTACGACAGCGGATTTCTCATCCGTGGAGAATACCTGGAATGTGTGTGGTCAAATCGTCGTCAAGAATGAGTATGTCGGCGCCATCACCGGTAAAGCTCTCGAACGGGCCAGAAATCTTGTTCGCTCCATCCGTGCATCAAACCAACGACGTTCGAATTTTAGGGATACCATCGTGATAGGTAATGAAAAGGATTGGTTCCGGGGAGATACAGGCGAGCCTATAAAGCTCCCTACAGTCGAGCTTTTGCTCGATGAGCCAACCCGCTGGGATTCAGTTTATGTCATGCTCAATCGTCTACGCAATCTACGTCAGGTGAGGTCTCATCTCACTGAATATTTGTCGTGGGCTAACCATTGCTCAGGCGGTTGATATGTTCTTCGAGTCTCCCAACCAACGTTCTATATACGACAAAAAGTTGAGCCCAATAGAATGGCATTTCCTACAGGACTTCGAAGTCATTCTGGAGGTCAGTATCGACATCTTCGTAACCTATGTTGTATTTAACCTTGTAATTTCAGCCCCCCCACAGAGCTCAGCAATCCATGTCGAGCGAGAGCACTCCCATGTTGGGTCGTGCGGTTCCAGCGTTTGAAAGGTTACTTGAGGATTGGAAGCAGGTGGCCAATAGCGCCCCGCACTGTGCACCGCTCATCAACATTGGTTTGACTTGGGCGGAGAAGTATGACGACAGGATGTCCTGCACAAATGCATATGCCGTTGCGATGTGTGAGTCCCTCACATTTTTATAAAATTTGATGTCTTATGATCGGTTTATAGTTGTCGATCCAACCTGCCGAATGTCATGGGCTACGGATCATTGGGATGAGGACCGGGTAAAGTCAGCAAAGGAATTCATTTTCAAACTAGTACGTCTATCTATCTAGCAACAGCATGCGCTCATATGTCCTTTAGATGCATATCAAAGAGCACAGCGGACCTCCAATACACCGGCTCCAATCCAACCACCCCCAAAACTACAATCACGCACGCTAGGCTCCCGTGTCTACGGACTTCGTGAGGGGGATGCACCGCCAGTTGGTGACGATATCGTCCAGACAATCGATCAGGAGTTTGCGGCTTATACCACAGCTAACATCAGCCCCAGGGGAACAAATATACTCTCCTTCTGGCAGGTGAGAGTCGTCTCCGTCAAGTGACGTATTTTGTTGTTGACCACGAGATTTTGACCAGATGTCTGAGGGGATGTTCCCAACGGTTTACGCCGTTGCTATGGACTACCTCCCAGTCCAGGCATCTGCTGTTCCCTGTGAGCGAGTGTTCTCGTCGAGCAGCGAAACGTACACAAAGAGGCGTAACTGTATCAGCCCGATCCTCATGGAAGCGCTACAGATGGTGAAGTTCTCCTTAAAAAAGGAGCGACTTAACTTCACCAAAGGTTGGGCGGCATCGCAATGGGCCATGGAAACTGGGGTGGTATCTGACAATAGCTTCGATGAGCTTTTGGGGCCTGTTTCAAGTGGACCTACAGATGACAGCAGCGCATATGACGCTGTCCTCAAAGCCATCGCAGAGCAAGAGTGCGATGACATCGACGACGAGGTTGTCGTTTGATATCTGACATGTCCTTGATCTTTCATTTTTTTTTTCACGTTTTGTTTACCCTCACGCACCTTATGATTCTTCTTGCATTGTGTTTGCATATTGAATTTCAGTTGTTATCTGACAGTCTCCTCGTCTAGGCAATCCGGATATTCTTCAGTCCACTACTGGGTAAGATCCTTGACATATGTTGAGCTCGAGGATCACCCTTTCTCGGCGCCAGTTTACTGACCGACGAACAATATACTCGAAATGACCGTGTCGCACTTCTTCTATGAAGACCCAAAGACACAACTCAGATGCCACTGACCGTGTATTTAGGTGGTCTTGGTCCTCTCAGAGCTCGTTTCTATCAGGCTGCCCCCCCTGGACTGTTGACTAACATTGCCGCCTTCTCCTCCTTACCACCTTCCTGCCTCTGCCGCCATACAAACCTCTGCCCCCCCTGGACCGTTGACTAACATTGTCGCCTTCTCCTACCACCTTCCTGTCTCTATATCGTTTGCGGACTCCCAATACCCACAAGCCCCTTTTGATATCCAACCAGATGATCCAGGACTATTCGCAGAACCGCGTCGATACCCTGCACATGAAGAACTTGCTGCACCTTGGAGAAGATCGATACCTTACTCGCTCCTCCTAAAGCACTTCCCGCTGCACAAGACCCAATTCGTTCGTGACGCCCATGCGTTTACCGTAGCGCCTGATGACTGGAAGATTCTGCTCTCTCAACGTCGTCGCTGGATCAACTCGACAGTCCATAACCTTGGAGAGCTGATGTTCTTGGAGCAGCTTTGTGGTTTCTGTTGTTTCGATGCGGTTTGTGGTCATGATCGATTTGGTTTCGACTATCATTCAGCCTATCACTGTCGGCTATGTGCGTCCGATTTCTGTTCTGGGTTTTCTTCGGATTCTGACTTGAAGTTGTAGATCGTGTATCTCGTTGTGGAAGTCATCACGAAGGCGGAAACTCTCCCTGTCATTTCGCTCGTCATGATCGGTGCCGTGTATGGCTTACAAGCCCTCGTGTTTATCCTCCGGCGCAAGTGGGACATGGTTGGATGGATGGTCTTCTACATTCTGGCCATCCCGATCTTCTCTCTCATGCTCCCGCTCTATTCGTTCTGGCGTATGGATGACTTCTCCTGGGGTGCCACCTGTGTCGTGTTGGGTGAATCTGGCAAGAAGATGATCGTTCATGTAGGTGTTTTGTGGTCCCCTTATTTTGATTGATACTGATAAAGTTTCTTTAGGATGAAGGCAAGTTCAATCCTCGCGCGATTCCTCTCAAGTCATGGAATGATTACGTGCGTGGTTTTAGGTCCCTTTGTAGATATATTACTGATCTGGTTTACAGGAGAACGAGCTCTGGGACAAGGAGTCGAACCACAGTATTGGCTCATGGGCTCCTCCCAATCAGTTCCACAAGGAGGGATATGCAGCATCTTCCCCGCGACCACCTACTGTACCCATCATCCACACATCCCTAGCGCACCTTCCGAGCTCATCGCCGTCGTGGAATGTATACCCAGAGGACTTGTATAGCGGAGGTGCATATGCTAACCTACTCTAGGGCGGGTACGTACTTGCTTATTCGTACTCGTGTTCTAGCGCTGACGTGATATACAACCCAGATGCAGTTATGGCTTATAGGACCGGAGGACGGGCGGCATGTGCGTGTGTTCGTGTGCACGAGTATCATAGCGGCTAAAGGTGCGTGCAACCGACGATCGAGGTAGAACATGTAACTGATGAACCCGCTTCTTTCATTACCACCCGCAACTATCCCCCTATCCCCCATACCCTTCAACGCCCTTCGCGATCTCTCAAACGCCTCCACCCAACGCCGCCGACTCCCCCGTTCGCGACCAAACACCCTCACCATCCAACCCCGCCACCTCGTTCTCCAACCCTCTCGTCCTCTTTCACCTCCTCGCTGCTTTAATTTGCAGCGTTTCTTCGTCATGGATGGCTCACGTAGCTGCCGTGGGGGAGAAACGCAGCACAGTTCCTACTTTAGTTTAGTTTTTAATCAAACATTAACGAAATAATCACATACTTGGTCTTGGGGGGCCATTAGCGCCCGTGTGATTATCGATCGTGCGTTGGTAGTAGTTAGATCTTCGATAATTCTAAATGTAATCTATTTTTGATCAATGTGTAATCATAAAATTAAAAATATAAAAATATAAAATTCTAATTTTAAATCAGCTGGCTTGAAGCCGGCTCGGAGACAGTAAGCGCGCTTTATTAACTGGGCCAGGCCATGAATTATGTAAGCCATAACTAATCACACGGCTTGGCTAATTACACGCTCCGCCCACGGCTAAAGCCGGACAGAAGCCGGACCCACGGCAACACTAGTCTCGTAGGAAAGCAGAAAATGTCTCGGAATCATAGCCAAGAAATAGCAACTTTCTTTTCAAACTCAGGTCTTCTCTCACTGACGCGAGCCTAGCATCCCTAAGGCGCCAAAATCATGGTTTACAGTCATTCAAGATGGTGTGTATCACGCACACTTATCTGTCTTGATTCAGGGTCTTGCCTTGAGACCCACACATGACCAGCATGAGGCTCTACCTGGCTCATTATTCCCTTACAGTTCTTTTGTGACTTTTACAGGATTGCAACGTCAGACTGGTCGTGGTCGCAAAAAATAGCGCACCCTGGTATTGCTGTGGTCGAGCAGGGTCGTATCAGGGTCTCAAGAGCTCAAAAGCGCTTAGCAGGAGCTCATGGAAGAGAACAGGTGTTTCGTACAATATTGACTTAATCTTACTGACCGAAACGCTCCCTTCGAGTGGCGTTCAATTAGTAGATTCTTGCGCCCACGAACTAATTTTTATGGTGAAATTGAATGCAGGGACACGCTACGTGTTCCCCCATATATGGCATACACCATCAGCTGGTGAGTGCTTCTTGATCAAGCGTGATGTGCAAAGCTTAGATTTATTTTTGCAGCTGCAGCGTGTTTTCATATCTCAGTCACTGCTCCAGATTCCACCGAAGGAGATCGGGTGATGACTCCAATTTAATAGAGGCTTATCGTGCCTGTTTATGTGCTCATACCGCGGCTCCTGAAATCAGTGCCCACTCGATCGGATGCGAATTTCACGATTAGTCAGTTGTAGTCTGGCTGGCCACTCGGTCGTTCTGCCCGCCACACTGCGTATTGGCAAGAGTCATGGATCCTGGGGAAACCAGCGAACCCTGACGCAAGCAAACTCACCACGACATAAGCTCTAGGAAGCTCGGTGTTTGTGATGTCGGGTTACATTCGTTGGCAGTGCTACAGAACGTTGAGTCACTTCTTCACGTAAGAGTAATATATTCGAGACGGGCAAGCTCACAACAAGTGGACCCTACTTGGTGAGGCATCCAAGCTACACCGGGTTGGCCATGCCTTTTGCTAACGCCCGTGCGATGTACGCCCCCGGCTCCTAGCTTCGACTCGCTGCTAGTCTGCAGCATACTCTGAGACTTCAGCTCAGCGCGTACTACCATACAGCTGCTTTGTGGTGGGTGTACGATTCAGGTTGATTAGCATCGTCTATGTTAAGCGAGTGTCAACTGAACGTCGAATTCTTTGGCTGCTGGTTGAGGTATCCCGCAACATCATACTCAACGAAGTCCTGGGTACGGAAAAGGACATCAAGGCCCTAGTGAAGTTTATTGAAGAGTCCAGCGCATTCAAAAAGGTCACACCGGAACGAGAAGAGGACTGGGAAGAAAGGAGAGGGATAGATGCCTGATGAGGGCGGAAAAGGAGGAGACGAAGGAGGGAGGAGACGAGGAGAACATGGAACGAGGAGAAGATGTTATAATCAGCCTGGACGCCGAACAAACTAATACGCGCACCGGAACTTTTCAAACGTGGACCGCTTGGCTATTCGTACTATACTTACACCCCCTACCCTGTTACAATACTCCCCAGTACAGCCCCCAACAGGGCACCGCGTCTTAACAGTTTACTTTGTTTGTTGCGGTATATAAATATAGAAGTTCTCTCTCTCTCTCTCTCTTTGGCTGCTGGTGCTTCGACTCAGATGGTTGTTCGATGGTGTATTGCGGAACACATGAATTGTCAAGAATACAGTGACTTGATATCAGACAAGGAGGACGATATACGTATACGCGATTATTACTGTCATGAATGGAAGGTACACATCAACCCGAGTGCGCTCCGCTCGGCTCTATCACAGAAATCGAGAGTTCACTTGAGCGACCTCCACCTTCCATCGGTTCATCAGAACCTACACCTTCCGTTGGTTCCTCAGTTGAGCAACCCCCATCTTCCGTTGGTTCCTCACTCATCTTTGCTTTCCCTTTTCCTATATGCCCCGAGCATCAGTGAAGTATGTTTAGTAAGTCGGGTAACATACTGTGCCTTTATTTTTGTCGGCTTCCTTCTGCTTATCATCATCCTGAACAGAGTGTTTTCAATCAGCTACACATTACACGATCTCATACAGAAGACTTTACTGACCGAACCTGAAGCAGACGACCTACTGCCATTAGCGGCTCCATTCGCTTCCGGCTTCTTAATGATAGGCACTGGATTTGGTTTCCCCTGCGGCTGTGCGCCCTGTCGGTTAGTGGCGTTCAGACTGAACACGTCATTCAAAATCTTCTCCAGCTCCTCATCGTCTGCATCAGCGGAGGTTGGGCTACGACACCCCCTCTCCGCTGCGCTCCTGGCTGCACGCTCGCGAGCTTCATGTATCCCAAGGACAGTGGGCATCTTGAGCTGCTCACCCTCCTCGGCGGACATTCGGCTCGCCCGCTTGCACAGGAGCATGTATGCAGGCAATAGCAGCGATTTATGGATGTGGTATTTCTCGTACGTGGTGATTTTTCAATGGGTTCAATATCGAGCTTTTGGAGCTCGTCGACGGCGAGTTTCTTCATCTCTGGGAATTGCCAGATCGTGGAGAGCTCGAGTATGGTGAGCCAGTGTTCTTTCGGTTTGCTTTCGCGTCTGTACGAGCTATGTCCAGTGATTAAGTATGATGACTGTAGAACACAATAATTTAAACGAATACTTACGGATCGTACCAGACCCATAGTAGCTTCGCAAAGTCGGCGGTGCTTACCCGATCGATTCGAAATGCAGTGGAATCTGAAGTTCCCTCCTGGGGAGCTTTTTCAAACTCCTTGACAAAAAATTGCGACTCGCACTCAAAGAAGTGCTTGTGGACACGAAAGAGATTTTCGACCTACTCGTACGTGGCGATCAGCGCGAGCGGGATATACAAAAGTGTGGCGTACATGGAAGGTGACATTACCGTCTTCGAGATAGTACTCTGGGTGGTGGTGTACTCGTAACACACCATTTCGAGAGCTGTTTGATGCCATGGTCGATAAAAAGCAGATGATGATTTGTGGGTGATGATAGTTTCAAAGCTGGTCGGAGTTCGCGGAAACGACACGGGCATTTTATGTGCGTATCTAGCGCTTGAAGGTCACAATAGCCACCAGTGTGATTCGTTTGAAGATAACTCGGGACGATCCGCTGGAACATGCGCTGACTCCCGTGATCTTACAAGGTTTAGAAGCCTCGTGTTCGTTATTCGGGCAAGCGTACTTGGGAAGAATGGGCTAATTGTGAACCGTTCCGCAGCCAGAATCGCCGATGTAGCTCGATGGAGCCTGATACAACGATCGCCAGCATTTTACACGAATCCAGTGCACACAGGTGCCTATAAATCGAAGTCTGATGAATCAAAGATAAGACGGCCTGAACACGAGGTGGTCATGTGCAGCCTGATCCAATTAATTGCTGCGGAGAGCTAGAACTGTTACCTAGAAGAGACGAGCTGATCACTCCACCAGACAATTTACGATATGAATGTTGTAAGAGGCGAGTCAGACGTGTAGCGAGTGTGCACCATGTGTATTCTGTTCCATATTCAACAGAACCCCTTTGCATACTCGCTGCCGCCGGTAGGCAGTAAAGATATAACACATGGAGAAGCAGACCAGCAAAGAGGATCTGCATCACTGGCACTCTGAAGATAACCATCAAGAGCATTGCATGAGAGTTTAAGCTGAATCGTCGAAGCTGTAGCTTATCATCCAAGTGGTAAGCTCCTTGGTTTAACAAACCGCCATTACTTTTTGCGTTATGGTATACACAAGGAGCTCGGGCGTGAAAGTACGAGTCAAGTCGCTGAGCGTGCTGGTCAGATGGAAAGAACTCTTATTGAAAACCTGAAAACGGTACAGTACCACCGGCAACGCCCGAAAGACCTGCTTACACAGCAGTTCCAAGCTGGTTTCTGTCAAGGTCAGGACTGTATGATAGACGCACTTGATTGACTTCTGACCTGCTCTCGCCCTTGCTCATGCTGGATCGGAGCGTCTCTGAATTTCCCTCAACGATTTATTGCACACGGTTCGCCACATGGATGACCTCGCGGATTATCTCTCTAACATGCACCGGGGATTTCATTTGCTGCCTTATGAACCTCCACGTTCTCTGCGCCTTCGCTTCTGCTGTGGTCATCGTGTCAGCTGAAGATGAGAGCGCGGATTACGAACATGACTGACGGGCGTTCCATCTTTCACGGTGCCGTATTTGAAGATCATAAGTGACCCCAGTTCGTGCTGATGAGGGCCGGTTACCCGAAAGCCAAGATCAAGTCATAATGAATTGACTTGTGCAGATACGCTGTTCTGACTTCTGGCCTACTCCTCGCGAGTGGAATCCGAGGTAGTTGATACCGACAGGAAAGCAGTACACTTGGAGTATTTTTTTTGTGCCGCGATGCAATATACTTTTTCTTTCTTTCCGTTTTAGGCCACACTATCGCCGATATCCGCCACAATAAGGCTTGCTCGACATAACATGGCAGTACCTCTCGCAGTGAATACCAAGGTTTCTGAGGTCTCATCATTACGTTTGATGCACCGCGGCTGCGGAAAGTTCGAGTTGGACTTAAGGTACGATCACTTGCATTGAAGTTTGTTTCAAAGAACTTGATTTGTTCTGCCACATTTCGTTATTTCTCCGACACCTTAAGTCCCAGCTTCAAGTTATCATGAATTGCCAATACACGCAGCTACAGCTTCGAAAGAGAGCAGAGTGAACAGATCATAGTAGTCGGATTACACTTCATGGCCCTCCTTCGCTGCGCTGTCCTCTCATACATTCCGTTTGTTTGTGCTTCACTCCTGTGTCTCAATGGCACCGATATCGAGTGCACAACCTGCTGAAGCCCGCGACCATCATCTAGATGTAGAAGCTACGTTGCGTAAGGAATGTCCGGAATCGAGTGGAAGTTCAGGCGCTCCCAGACCTGCAGAGTTTAGAGGTCAGTGCTCAGACTATTCGGTACTGAACATGCAACCAATGTTTCCGCAGATTGGACAACTACTCATGGATTCTTCACGTAAATAGGCAGATTCATCCTCTACGATGATGGCCAGCCGCAAGCAACTCTTACACCTGATGAACTCCTACAATTTGTTCTTCAGGGATCTGTGGACATACCTGTCATCCCGAAGTCGGATATTGAAGACCGAAGCAAGGGTGACATACTATCCAAAGGCGTCGCCATTCTTCAGCTCGTATGGTTCGTTTGCCAGTGGATGTCCTCGGCGGCTCCGCTTCTGCTGCCAGTGGTTATCGTGTCAGCTGAAGATGAGAGCGCAGAGAATCAAGCTGGACACGTGGGAATATGAGAATGCTGTCCAGACTCCATGCAGAGCGCTCGTGAGCCACGTAAGTCTTTCATCCTTGAGCAGTTCTCTCAGGTGATGATTAGGACGAGTGGGTGACCGAGGATGCTCACTGATATGCCGCTATTCCTTTGGCTTGTAATATACACCACTACAGCATGACTGACAGGCGTAACAACGATCGGCCATCGAAAATCCTTCCGACATAGTGGCAAATCGAACCGTAACCAGTTGAGGTGATATCGAATTTTGCTTTTGCTCAAATTTTGTATGGTATGGGGCCTTCAAGCTTCTTCAAGCGAAGATGTTGAATGGAGTCTGGGGTCTGTGAAACGTTGTGAGTGCTGTGTCACAGCCTCACAGGGGTAACAGTTCAAACTTTGTTTGAAGTTACTCAAAGGAACCGACTCGGGAAGGGTACGACACCTTTTTGTACCTGGACCCTGGCTTATCATGAATTGCCAATACACGCAGCTACAGCTTCAAAAGAGAGCAGAGTGAACAGATCATAGTAGTCGGATTACACTTCATGGCCCTCCTACGCTGCACTATCCTCTTATACATCCCATTTGTTTGCGCTTCACTTCTGCACCTCAATGGCACCATTATCCATACACTTGATGCCAACGACTCTCCACCTAGCAATAACACCAGAACTTTGTGGGACATCATCTGGAGTTGTGGTGTAACCTTATTTGCATGCGCGTGGACCGCCATTCATCCGAACATTCAGGGTATGGAAGAGAAGACACGCTATATTGTCTTTCGTCGTATAGCATCATGGCCATGGTATTGGTCGCTCCAGAACTCATTATCACCTGGGCTTCGCGGCAGTTTTTTCAGCGCTATTGCAATTAAAAAACGGTTCAATGATGCCTTGAGTGCACAACCTGTCGATGCTCAAGACCACCGTCCAGATGTAGAAGCTACGTTGCGTAGTGGAAGTGCAGAGTTTAGAGGTCAGTACTTGGACTATTCAGTAGTCAAACGTGCAACCGATGTCTTCTCAGATTGGACAATCACTCATTCGTTTTTAGCATGGATGGGTGGGTTCATCCTATACGTCAATGACGAGCCGCGAGCTACTCTTACACCACCCGATGAACTCCTACAATTTGTTCTTCGGGAATCTGTGGACATGCCTGTCATCCAGAAGGCGGACATCGAAGACCGAAGCAAGGGTGACATACTATCCAAAGGTGTCGCCATTCTTCAACTTGTATGGTTTGTTCTCCAGCTCGCCGCTCGTCGTGGCCAGAACCTTCCAATAACTGCTTGAAATCGACACCCTGGCTATAGTTGTTCTGACATGTGTTGCCTATTGCTGGTGGTGGAAGAAGCCAAAAGATGTGAGACGTCCTTATATTGTTCATTGGAAAGCAACAGCATTACCGTTGGGCGACGCAACCTTAACATACGAGTATGTTATTGTCAATATTCTTGCCTGAAATTGCTCTGATTCGCAAACATTATAGCAAGGCAGATTCAAGATTCAGCCATGTAGGCTATTCTCGTTATTGGTTCTATGTCATCTATCCCTGGTTGAGTTCTGCGGGCATGGGCACAATAACGTCCCCCAGTGCTGCCCGTTCACGTCGTGTCGCGTCTCTAGGTGGCTACGGTGGGCCTAGTGATGTCACCACAGCTCTCAAAATCATCGGAGATCATGTAGGAGGACTTGCCATGAAAGTGGCTATGAGGCTGTTAGGAGAGGACTGGATCACATCTCTCATGAGATCTCGCGTTAGAGAGCAGCTACATGGCTGATCGCAGAGGGCCAGCGGATCGGATGTCAGATGATATCTCCCCTTTTGAGAGCAGCTACATGGCTGTACGAAGTGGACCAGCGGATCTCATCTTCCATAGGATCTCATTTTATGAGAGCAGCTACACGGCTGTTCGGAGAGGAGCGGATCGCATCTCTCATGAGATCTTATGCATCTGTCAATCTAAATCCCAATTTTAGAGTAGGTATGAGGCTGTTGAACCGGATTGCACTTGTCTCCAGTGTTATATCGTCCGGAGCCTGGGTCGGAATTTTAATCCGTGGTTACAGTGCGACGCTGCTGGAGGGAGGGAGGGAGATCACAGCTTTCGTTGGAGGTCATAGTGGAATGTTGCTAGGGGGGATACATTGTCTGGGTTGGAATTTTTTGTTTCAGACTCACGCAGAGCAGATATTATGGCGTGTGGCTTCCTTTGTGATTGCATGTGCACCACTGTTTGTTTTGATTTTTCTTGGCTCCCGCATGATTGACGTATACCTTGAAGATATGGCACTCACAATGACACCTCCGAGATCCGTCATATTGTGGATTCGACACTCCTATGCAGTATTTGGTTCTCTCTTATATATTACTGCGCGCATTATAATATTTGTACTCATTATATTGAGCCTTCGATCACCGCCTCCTGGTTTGTACAATACAGTAGATTGGACCGAGTATCTCCTACGTTTCTTTACATAGCCGTAACTTGCCACAATCAGAAGTCGATCTGACGCTCACTGTGACTTCATCGACATATGATAGGGCCGCTCCATATTTTCAGATTCTGCGTCTGTACATGAGGAAAGTGCAGCGCCTTTCAGTTATGTTCGTAATGGTTCATACCAGCGAAATGAATATCAACGTGCCAGTCAATATCGCTCCACCACCTGCCTCAACATCGAGTGCGTCCAGTCTTCCGTCCTCTAGCCACTCGAAAAAAGGTACGGGCGTATTGAATGTGAGGTCAAATGCTGAACGAGGCTATGGATCAAGACGGGCTTAGCGGCCTCCCGGATTGCACAACAACTGGCTTCGTGAACCCGAGCATAAACATGGTTCAAAGGCGACTGGAGCTGTTCCACACAGAATCGTGTGCTTGCACGAGAAAAAGAACGTTCCCGCAAGCCGCTTTTCGATATTCGTCCGCTCTATCACTTTCTGACTTCTTATCTTCTCAGCGACGGTGAACGCAACAGCAGACTCTTCAACGCCCGCTGTGACATGAAACCAAATGAATCGACTCTTCTCTCGGTTGTCCATTAACCCGTAGGAGTTTGATAAGGCCTACCCGGGTCCTTTTCACTTTGGATGGGGCTGAAGCCTGTGGAGTCGTACTCAGCACCCTTGACAGCGACCTGGGACAGCCCTCTCCCAGCTTCATTCCCGTAATCGAGGGTCAGTACGGCAAGAATTGTTGATGAGGTCAGAGAGCTAGAGAGGATATGACATAGAAATACTAACATCGACATCGATCTCAGCGATCATACACTGTGGCACGAATGGTGAATTGAAACAGAACAACTCGGGGAAGTACTACTTGTATCTGACAAGTGGTCAGAAATCATATCGGTGATGGCTTATCTCGAAAGATGGCATACCACAATGTTTTGTGTAATTGAAAGATCCAAGTCCAGGCTGTATTGGAATAGGATGGTTTGCGGTTAACGTTGTGTATATTTGTGAAACACCGATGCTCTCGTGTCAGGTTGCCCAGTGAGTCCACCGTTCAACAATGACCTGAGAAGCGAAGTCGCGCTCTGAAGATAAAAAGCTACCGATTTTGGAAAATTCGAGGCTGGACGGCCGGCTGCGGGAGCACACAGGCCCCGCTAGGGTTGTTGTTTGATGCTGATTCAACTTGATTCCGTGCCACCGTGGAGTCCGTTCAGCGACCTTCCTTACATAGCCAGACAGGCCGGAATTCGCGCGCCAACGTTTGACCAGAAATCGAGAGGTAACATGCTGAAAAAACTACCAAGGTAAACTTGGCGCAAAGCAGACTGTGACTGTTACGTGACGTTGTTCCCCATCCGGAAAAACTGTTACAACCCTAATGGTCACTCAATGAGTTCGTCGTTTGACGACTAGTGAATGCAAAGTACATATTTGAACACAAATGCGGAGACAAGGTATCGTACAAAAGGATGATGTATGCGACTATACTGTGATCAAGGACTCGATGAATGACATAATAGACGCATAAACTAGCGCGCGCTCCATCTCTTCTCTGACACGAATTTCGAGCGGCAGTCGAGCAACATTCGTCACCCGTCCATTCGTCACTCATTTTTTTGGCTGCATTCTTCAGCGTTAGTGGA